>NC_143082.1:2103750-2254017 GCF_052426305.1 Pelodiscus sinensis
CCCGCAGGGAGCTGATGGTGGGGCTGCCCAGTGCGTGGCAGCGGGGCTGGGAGCGCCGGCACGCGACACACAGGGCTGTTCACGGAGCCCCGGCACATGCAGCTTCTCAGGAAGCCCCAACATGTGGCACAGCAGGAGGTGGCAGGGGTCCAAAAATTACCTCCCCTGATCTGGCAAAATCCCTCATCCGGGACCAGTCAGGTGCTGGACCAGGGGTGTCCAACCTGTCGTACGGTTCAGCAGGCACACTGCCCCCAGGGACAGCTGACAGCCTCTCGAATTGAATCAGCCCTTCTCCTGATGATGCCTGAGTCACAAGAGTCCGTATCTAGCTCCCAGAACTCTCTTGGCTCCATGGGGCTAACTAGAGTGAGAAGCAGCCAAATCTGACGGTTGCCTCTACGGTCAGCAGGTAGGTCCTGCCCGGGCCAAGGTCTGAGAGATAAGAAGGAGCAATAGTCCCGCTTCAGACTTGAACTTGCTCTTTTCCATAAATCCAAGCTGCGAGAAAGGCTCAGGTAATCAGAGGAGCCTTTATACGGCGATCTGGAAGCTGCCTAACGCAACATGCTTCCAGCAAGAGATGGCTTTGTTCCAGTGCACTGTTGCCACTGAGAGCCTCTGCGCTAGGCTCCGCCTCCATCCGCTCCAGACACAAACCTACCTGCTTTTCCAGTAAAGAGCTAATTATTCCACGCCACCAGCCTGCCAACGCCCCCAGAGATCAGGGCGCCAAGCCAGGTTCTTTCCAGCCGACGCATCATCAGTTCCGATTTGTGTTTGGAACTCGGTGGATTCTGTTGGGGGCGCCTGCCCTGGAGCAGAATCCAGCTCGTTCGCCCAGCACCAGGTTCCCTCTGGAGGGCTCCCAGAAAGAAGAAGTAATAAAAATGTAGGTTAGTCCTAGTGCCAGAGCTGTGCCGCCGTGTAGCCGTGTGGTTTGTGGGCCTTGGTCCAGTCTGCCTAGGTTTCATCCACTGTGTATTTGAGAGTTTGTTTTGTTTGTCTGTTGGATCTAGAACTCCTAAGCGCTAAGAGCTGGGACCACCACCTTTGGGAAGCAGCTTTCTCTTGTCTCATTTAAAGCCATGGCAGGGTTTGGCTGGGTCAGGAAAACGGGATGTGCCTAGAATGGGATCGTCTCTCATAAAACCGTACAGAAGAGAGAGAGAATCAGGGACTGTCCCGGCCCTGAGCCTCCAGTCCCCCAGAGGCCCTTTAAGGAGCCCCCCTGCCCCAATTTGCAGGGATGTTGCTGGTTGGTCCCTTTTGTCAGGGAGCGAGGGGGAAGTGCAGAGTTGGCTGCATTCCTCACTCTGGCTGGGGGGCGCAGGAGACAGACAAACCTGGACCTGCCCCAGCTGGAGACACCCTCCCCCTGCCGTGCCCGCTGGAGCTGCAGTGGCCATGGAGAGGCACGTCTCACCTGGCCCCAAGCTGCTGCACTGAGCGAGGGCGGGGGCTGTCCTCTCTGCCCCAGGCAGCCTGCACCCTGAGCCCCCCCTCGCCAGCCCCGCCCCGGAGCCAGGGGTTCACTGAAGCCTGGACATTTTCATTCTGTTTTCCAAACAATGACCTGCGTGAAGGAGCTGAGCAAGGCCAGGTAACTGCTGGGAGAGCCTAAAGCCGAAAGAGACAGTTGTGATCCTGCGTCCACGCTATGAGTCTTCTCAGCAAAACAATATGCAAATGAGGGACTCATTTACGTGAGTCGCAATCTCATTTGCATATTTCCTGCCGCTTCGTTTTTGCGCAAAAACAAGCAGTGTGGGCGTTTTCTTTTTGTGCAAAATCTCCTATTTCCGCGAGGTCGGTAAACCTTTTTTGGGGCATAAGGATCTTGCGGGACAGGGGGTTTTGCGCAAAAAGAAAACGTCCACACTGCTTGTTTTTGTGCAAAAACCCCAGCGCAAAAAAATGGATCAGCAGAAAATATGCAAATGAGATTGCGGCTCATGTAAATGAGCCCCTCATTTGCATATTTTTTGGCCAAGGAAACTCGTCGTGTAGACATAGCCTCAGTCTGACCTTAGGCCACGGGACTTCCCTGACTTAATTCCTGTTCGAACTTTTAGGAAGACCTCCAGTCTTGATTTACAAATTGCTGGTGCTGGAGGATCCCCCTGCCCTATAGCTCTTGGCTCCAGTGGTTAATTACCCTGCCTGGTACAACTGTGTGTTTTGCGTCTAGGCTGTTTGTCCAGCTTCCCGCCTCCGAACTTCCTAGGCCGAAGGGCCCCTTATCACCATGTTGTTCCTCGTGCGGGTACTTGCAGAGACTGCGGTCAAGTCACCCCCTTCCTTGTTCCTGGCTAGGCCGAGTAGGTGGAGCGCTTTGACTCTGCCCCAGTAAGGCAGGTTTTCCAAGCTTTGCGTCATCCCTGGGCCGGATGACTGGCGAGCGAGCAAGTCCTCCCGCTGAGGAGCAGCCGGTTTCCTGTGGAAAGGAAGATTGTTACCAAGTAGCCGAGGGCAGGAGAGGAAAACAGCCGGATAATATTCCCACTGCCTTCAGTGGTGCGCTGCAGAGCAGCATGAAATCCCATCCAAAGAAACCCGGCTAGCTCGAGATAATAATCAGGCTGCACCAAAGCTGGTGAGAAATCTCTTGAGCCTTTTGACTCAGGCTCCGGTTGGGAGTTTTAACAAGATTGGATTTTCCTTGCAGTGGAAAGTTTAATTGGAGAAGCTGCCGGGGATCGGACTGTAGCTCCCTAGCCACTGCTCGTGAGGTCCAGAGACATCCACCCTCACCAAAGCTGGAGTTTATCTTTCTAGCAGGCTTCCCCCGATGCTTCCCTCCCCTCCACTTCAGCTCCACGAGGGCCCTCTGCAGCCGCTCGGTTTGAAAGCTGCCTTGGGTTTTGTTCAGAGGAGATTCGCTGTGGTTCTCCAAGGGGAATGTGAGCGAAGGCGGATTTTCCCTCATGCGGCCCACGTCCTAGGCTGACCCTTCTGTTCATGATCCTGGAGTGATGCAGGCTGGAGATCTGCCACGATTCTTGTTCTTTCTAGTTCACCGGCATAAAGGCCCGGATCCTCCCCAAGTGTAGATTGAGGCAGCTTGTGGATGTCAGCTGGAGCTGTGGGTGCCAGTACTGCTGAAAATCAGGCCCCGGGATTGAGTACTTGCCAGGCGAGAAGGGAAGGGGGAGGGGTGATGCACTGGCAGCTGGTTAGGTAGACATCAGTCACCTTCGCTCTTCCTGAAATCATTTCCTGCTGAGCCAGCTGAGCGCTGGGGCTGAGAGAGCCCCCGAGGCCGGTCTTGGGAGTGCAATCATCTAGTTCCCCGCTTTGCTGCATTGTGAAGGAGGCAGGGTGCCTCTCTCGGGCGCTGCGTCTCACCCCTGGGAAGCCATTCGGACGCTCCGGCGCCGTAAGCAGAGCGAACAGCGCCAGGCCCTCAGGGAGACACTCAGCCCCTCAGGAGAGAAATGGCAGGACCAGAGAGGTGCTGAGCTTGCCTTCTGCCCTTTGTCCATACCAGTGACCCTGGGGCAGTCACACAGGCCTCTCGGACTCTCCCTCCCCTGCAGTGTAGCAGTGGAAACAGTTCTAATAACACCAAATGCCTTGTAATCCCAGGAACCCACGCCCTGCTGCACTGCAAAAAAGAGAGAGGGGGAAAGCAATAACACTGAAAGGTTTACTTACCATCTGGCCTTTAGGTGAAGGAGGAGGGGTGAGGGTGACTTGATGCACAGATCTTGCTACCTAAGAACTTGTTTAGGGGTTGATTTCTTTCTGTATTCATCTCCCACTTAATCTAATTGAAATGGGCACAGATATGTTTGCACACAGCACAAGAGCTGGCTTTCCTTTGCAAAAGTTACGTAGGCGCCTGGCTTTGAACGGGAGTGAGGCATCGAAATAGCTTTGACGTTCATCTCTCCGCCTGCAAAACAGAGATAATAAGAGCGGCCAGACGGGCTCAGACCAAAAGTCCATCTCGCCCAGGGTCCTGTCTGCCCACAGCGGCCAGTGCCAGGTGCCCCAGAGGGAGTGAACAGACCAGGGAACCATCCAGTGATCCCTCCCCTGTCATCCATTCTCAGCCTCTGACAAAGACTAGGGACACTATCCCTGCCCTGCCTGGCTCATAGCCTGTCCATGAATTTATCCAGTTCTTTCTTGAACCCTTTAAAGTCCTGGTCTCCACAGCCTCCTCTGGCAAGGAGTTCCACCGGCTGACTGTGCATTGGGTGAAGAAAAACGTCCTTTGGCTTATTTTAAACCTGCTGCCTGTTCATTTAATCTGCTGGGCCCTGGTTCTTGTGTTATGGGAACAAGTCAATAACTTCTCCTTACTCACTTTCTCCACACCTGTCATGAATGTATAGACCTCTATCCTATCCGCCCCGAGTCTCCTCTTTTCTAAGCTGAAAAGTCCCAGTCTTTTTCATCTCTCTTCACATGGGACCCGTTCCAAACCCCTCCTTGTTTTTGTTGCCCTTTTTCTGAACCATTTCCAGTGCCAAGAGATTGGAGATGAGGCGACCACGTCTGCACGCAGGAGTCAAGCCGTGGGCAGCCCATGGATTTGTAGAGCGGCAATAAGAGATTCTCTGTCTTTCTCCTTTTTTAATGATTCCAAACTCACCCCGGGTTGCCTGGTAGCACAGTATCAGAGCTGGGAATCGTCCCAGTCCTGTGCTCTGCCCAGTGGGCCAGTGTGATGACGGGGGGCTTGGTGTTGCTGGACAGCACAGGGGAGCCAGGGGAGTTGGATTTCAGGGGGATGTTGACAGAGTGTCACCTAACTGATCCTTGTACAAACTCCCGAAGTCTGGGGTAGGAATGAGGCCCTGCCCTCCCCACTGAGTTCAGCGCGAGTCCACTCAAACAAGGTCTCCGGCTCTGGAACTTGCATCAGAATCCCGGGGACGGCGAAGCAGCTTCCTGTGTGAAGCGCAGAGTGCAGGGCCGTTTCCCATCTCGAGTGTGTCTGATTCTGTGGGGTGCAGAGCAGCCCACACAAATATGGTCCCTGTCAAGTGCTAGCTACTCTGCATCTCGCGGGGGAAGGGCCCCGGTGAAATGGTCAGCAAATACCAGAGCCCCAGACCCATAGGACCCATCACCCAAAAGCCTCCTGAAAATCCATCTCCACGGGTCCACAGAATCAGAGCTGTTCAAGCGGGAAAAGGACTCCAGCTGAGCCAGCCCAGTCTCCCGGGGTTACCCAGCAATGACACCCGGCCTTAGCGTTGACTTGTTCAAGCGCCCTACGGAAACAGACACATTCACCCTCCTGGAAGGCCGCTGAGCTATTTTTTTCCTCCTCTTCTGCTGATAATGTCAAATGAGACACCCATGAAATGTGATCTCCTGCTTCTCGATTAGAATCAGCCCCAGATGAGCTCCCCCGACCCCTTCCTGGAAGGATCAGAGGGTTGGGATCGTACCTCCTGGGATGGGCATGTTTATCAAAAGCAGCCTCGCTGTGCTTTGGTGAGAACTGACAGGGATTAGCTGGCCAAGGTTCCAGGTTATAAAAGCCTTGAGTCTTTTATTACCTGTCTCGCAAGGAAGGCAGCCAACGCAAACGCACACCCCCGTGCCCACCGCACCATGTATTACGATTGTCTCTGTACAGCTCCTTGTGATCGTAAGTACCTGGCTCGCTTGGCAGGGTCCCTCCAACAGGCAGACTGCATCAGAGACCTGTCACCAGTTTGCTCACTCATTTTTTGGTTATTGCTTTCTGTTAGAAGCAGAGGCTGAAATTCACCCGGGTGCTGCATAGTAATCAGGAGTTACGCCCGGGGCAGAGAGATTCATTCTTCACGGGCGCATGAAACGACTCAGACACAGGATTGGGAGTCAGGACTCCTGGGTTTCATTCCCAAGTCTGGGAGCCGCATGCCCCCCCCCAGCGCTGTGATTAGAACCCCGCATAGCCCAACACCCGTGCTGTGCTCCCGCCACTAGGCCCTGCTGCCTCTGTGCTACTCCCTTAAAATACACAGGTGAGATTCGGACCCTTTTCTGAATTGCCTTCCTCGGGCTTTTAATGGGATCTTTTCTTCTTCTCTTCCCAAATTCAGAAGGTGCCATGAGGCCCAGTGACTCTGTGTCCGAGTCCAGCCCGGGCTCGACGGCGACCCAGTCCGGGGTGCCCACACAGGTGGTGCAGCAAGTCCAGGCCACTCAGCAGGTAGGTGGAGAAGCAGGTGATCTTCCTGGGTGACAGGTGGGCGCAGTGAGGCTCGTCGCAGGGGGGATAAGTCAGGGTAGAAGAGGGCCCGTTGGATTTGTTTGTTGCTTCTGTGCCTGGCGAACGTGAAATCCTCCCACCTCTCGTGGGCTAGGGCAGGCTGGAAGTCTGTACTTCTGGGTTCTTTTCCCAGTGTGGGGGTGGGAAGTGGGGTCTAATGGTTAGAGCAGGAGGCGGGGCTCGGTTCCCAGCTTTGGGAGGGGAATGTGTCTAGAAATTGCAGTGGGGCAGCGTGGGAAGACCAGAGTTCAGGACTCCTGGGTTCTGTGGCTGGCTCTGTCAGTAAGTTACTGTGTGAACTTGCTCGGTGCCTTAGGACCAAAAAAAAGCTGGGGCCCGCTGCTAACTGGAGAACGTCTGGGTGCCATTGCTGGAGTCGCTCCTGCTTCCCTTGAATTCTGGGTGTTTTGTTTGGCAGAGGCTGTTGGTTCAAGCCAGCGTGCAGGCTAAGCCACCTTCGGTGTCCCCCCTCCAGCTAACAGGTGTGCAAGTGCCCCAGCAGGTAAGCCCCAGGCTCCGTGCTCTTCCTGGCCTTGGCAGCCTTGCGACGCGCAGCGTCTCTGTGTTCACCTGGCCCCTAGGCACTGCTCCCTGGCTGCACGCTGAGATCGTTCACCCCCAGCATTAGCAGCTCGACAGCCCGCTCTTCCTTCCCCTGCGCCCGACGCCAAGCAGGAGTAGCCCCTTGGAAATCGATGGAGTAAAAGCACGAGGAAAACCAGGCTGAGGGGCACCGGTCATGCTGGCTCGGGGGAGTACCTGTGCTTCTGCCACTCCCCCTGTGGACGGGGAGGAGAGGAGGAGCTAGAGGGGTGAGAATCATTCGGCTCACCAATCCAAGCTGTACAGGGGGAGCTTGGGCTGGGGGTCCACGTGCAGAGGGGCCTTGCATGGGGCTGGGCAGACAAGTGGACGGAAGTGGGCCAGATCTGGGCGTCAGTGCAGGGGCGCTGGAACAATTTTTATAGTGTAAACCCTGTGAAGGATAGAAACCACTTCAGCCAGCGGCTACAGGAGCCCCCCTCAGCCCCCGGGGCTAACGGCGGATTGTCTTACACGGCAGCGGGCTCGGACCTAGCTGCCTAAGGAGGCCCGGCGTAGGAAAAGCAAATCTCACGAGGGGGAAGATGAAAGGGGCACTGCCAACTCATTCAGTTTCCCCACCCCTGATTTGCTTCTCCTGCTCCTTCCCCAGGCCTTCTCCCTCCTTGGCGTGTAATTGACATGTAATGGACGGGCTTGGCATCTCCCTGCTGCGTGATTGTCACGCGTCTTGCATGGCACCCTCCCTTGTGGCTTGGTATCACAGATTCCCCCAGCTGCTGGGTGAGTTCTGCCTCTGCACTGATCCGACTCACCCGGTGCTGTGTGGAATGGACGTGCGTGTTGGAGGCCCGCAGACTGCCAGAGTGGCTTCTAGCCCCTTCCTCCATGCGCTCTATACCCTGCGTAGCTTACGCCATCCTTTATGGCCACGTCTGATTCTGGATCGGAGGCCATTGGTCGTGCTCGGCTTATTCCAGGGCTGAATGCTGCGCCAGGACTTAAGCAGTCACTGGACTCATTGGGCTCAGTTAATCCCAGACCCAAACATCATTGACACGAATGGGAGTCTTTTCACCTCCTTTAATGGGGTCCGTTCTGCAAGGCTCAGGTTACTGGATCCCAGCGTCCTTCTCAGGGAAACACACGGCAGCAAGATGGCGCAGACCTGGAATTGCGGCACAGGCGTCGGAAGACAGAGGCTCTGCCCGCTGCGCCAGGGGAGGGAGAACTCTGGCTTGAGGAATGGGCCTTCTAAACACAGGGATGTGTCCTTGGGAAGAAGGGAGATCATGTGACTAAAGCACAGGCTCGACTACATGTCAGGAGACGTGGGGTTTATTTCCGCTTTACCCGCTGTCTGACCTCTGGTGGGCCGTGAGGGCAAGCAGGAATTCTCTCCCCAGCTCTGGGAAGGGAGTGGGGGCTAATGCGCAGAGCAGGGGAAGCTGGGACTCTGACTCACTCCGGGACTGAACAAATCGCATGCTCTCCTGACCCCTTGTGCAGTTTCCCAATGTGCAGCCAGGGTAATTCAGGAGTCAGTCGCAGGGGCATGCTCGCTCTCTGAAGATGCTATCTCAAGTAAAGCCTTACGGTTGCCAGCTGTGCTTGTATGGACAGGCAGCTGGAGACCACAGGAAGGACTGTGAGTTTCTAGCATCTAGCCCAGTCGATGGGCCACTAAACACTGTCTCAGACAGTGACTTCATCCATGAGCACGCCCAGCACAAGGGAGTCTCAGTTCTGTGCACACTCCAACCAGTTCTGCCGCTGGCTTTTCCTTTCCGTGTTAAAAGCACTGCCAGGCACGGAGCTGTCTTGCCTTGACCCCATCAGTGAATGGCACTTGCGGCTCTGACAGCCACGCACTAAAGGGGGGGGAGTTCTGCAGACATTGAACTAGGCATGATTAAAGAGAGAAAGCAGCATTTCCATTTTTCAGCCTGGGCTTGGTTTGGCAACTTCCTTCCTCCACACACAGTAAATAAGATGTGTCTTGGAGCAATTCACAGACTACACTCGGTAGCACGGAAATGCAGCTGTCTGGGAGATAGCTACTAGCCAGAGGGGGCAGGGGGAAACTTTGGCCAAGGACAGAGTTAAACGCTCTTCCTTAGGAGGAGAAAACCACACCAAGAGATCCTTCTTCTCCCAGCACCTCTGCTTAGAGGGTCTTGTCTAAAAGCCCCTGAAGGATTAACATGTAAACGCCTCCGGATTTGGTGACCAGTCTCAGAGGGGTTGCTGGGTTAGTCTGATTCAGCAAAAAACATGGGGCGTCCTGTGGCCCCTTAACAGCTAACACATTTATTTGGGCATCAGCGTTCGTACGAACGCTAGATTTGCGTGGCTGAGTTATTTCTAATCCGGGGCCATCGGCTCTGCTGCTGTGGAGGGGACCCCTCCTGTACGATGCTGACGCGTACCAGCATAACGCGGGGAGCATTTGAGCAACAGGGGATGCTGCTTGAGCTAGCAACAGGGCAGGCCTCCGGGAGGAAGCCTCCGTAGCACATCACATGGGGCTCAGCGAATCATGGAAAAGTGCCGCTCGGAAGGCCCTCGAGTCCAGCCCACTGCACCGAGGCAGGACCAAGCAACCCCAGAGCATCCCTGAGAGGTGTTCGTCCAGCCTGTTCTGCAAGCCCAGGCCAGCGCTTAACTCTTCTCACAAGGCCGTTTTCCCTAGGGTCTAACCCAAAGCCTTGCTGCAGATTACGCGGATTCCTTCTTGTGCTCCCTTCAGGGGCTGTGGAGAAGAACTCCTCATTGCCCGCCTTACAGCAGCCCCGACCCCTTTGAAGGCTGGATTAGGGCTTCCCTCCCCCCAGCCTGCTTTTCTCAAGACTAAACGTGCCCCGGAGTCTCCGTCGTTCCCCGCAAGGCAGGGTTTCTAACCCCTCCTCGTGTTTGTCACTGTGCTGTGGCCTTCCCGGTCTGCTCCCCTCTCTCAAACTGTGGAGGCAGGACTGGGGCTGAGCTGGACAGCTACCTCCCGTGTCTCACACGCCCCTCCCGCCAAACCAGCCCAGAACGATACGGCCCCTTTGGCAACCCCATCACGCTGTTGGCTCCTGTTAACTGTTTCCTCGGGATCCGCTAGAAGCCCAGCACCTTTTCCGCAGCGCTGCCCTCTGTCCATCTGGCCGCTGGGCCCTGGACTGTCCTTCCGCGTAGCGCTTTGCGTTTGCCTTCTCGGAATTCCATCTGCTTGATTTCAGACCAGCTCGCCGGCTTCTTTCCGGAGCGGTTTCAAGTGCTAATCCCGTCCTGCAAAGGGTTTGCAACCCCTCCAGCTTGGTGCCCGCCAGGAAACTCCCCACGCCGTCATCCCAGTCATGGATAAGAGAGCGAAGGGCAGCCACTACAGATGGACGCCTGCGGGACCCCAGGGGATATCGCGTTTCCTGTCAAACTGGGGGAACGTAACTGCTGAGGCTGGTGTTTAAGCCCGTTTGGCACCCGTCGTATGGTAATTTCATCCAGACCTCCTCTCCCTTGCTCGATAGCATGGGGGCTGTCAACAGCCTGACTGAAAGCATCTCCTCGGTGGAGCAAGCTACCGGGACACCTGTGCTTCACAGCGTCTGCTGGCTCCCTGGTCGCTCCCAGATCCACAACGAGATCCTTGATGTCGATGCACCGTGACCTGAATGGGTCATGTCATGCCCCCTGCCACACAAAGCCTCGTGACATGCGAGGTGTCTGGCGAGTCCAGCGCTCACCACTTCCAGGGGAGCCCCAGGGCTGGCCTCTCCTGCAGAGCACTACTCAGTCAGAGCAGTGGAGAATCCAGACAGGTGAGAACCGTGCGGCCAGCAGCTCGCCCACAGACGTGGACAGAGCCTCGCCTGATCAGGACAGATCTTACTGGCCTTGGCAATGGGGGGGTGCAGCACCTGAAACCTCAGGGAGGGGGTCTTCCCACATGCCTGCTGAGGCCCATCTGTTTGCACTAGCATGGTGAACACAATCAGGCCATGGTGACTACGGAGACTTTCCCGTCGTGAGCACCTTGGAGCGTCTGCATGAGCGCCAAAGCAGCAGCACCTGGACCCTGGAAATGCCAGGAGAGCCCCCCAGTGCCTCATCCCTGCTGATTCAGGAATGTTCCCTGCTGGAAATCCTCTCCTGCTTTATCCAGGCTGATTTCAAAGCCCCAAAGGTTGGTGCTTCCATGCCTCTCCACAGCCAGATGGCCAAGCCACGACGCTCTCCTAGGATCCCGAGAGGGGCCAGCTTTCCCCCCCTCTTCCCAGTGCCCTGGCTTAGCCGTTGGCTGTTCCAGCGAACAGTCTGCTCAGGAATGGCCCGGAAAGCCTTTCCCTGGTCAGCACGGCTGCCTCGGCAGAGGACCACTCGAGGAACTGTGGCTGACCTAAACCCACGTCTCAGATTGCCTGCCTGCCTGCCTGCGGGCGGCACAGGCTGCCCCTGCTGCTGGTGGGATCCAGGAGGAGAGGTGGGGTGCAAATGCTGCTGCACGTCTCCGGTTGCCTTTGGGAAGAGAAGGAAAAGCCTGTGGCCAGCACTGGTGCGTGTGGTGGACGGCAGCCGAGCTCCAACGCAGAAGGAACGCTGCGGAGCTTGACCGCTGCATAGTGTTTTCACTGACCAGAGAAACCTGGAGATGGTAGAGCCCGGAGCCCCTCGGCCCCGTGTATTCCTCTCGGCCGCACCTGTCTAGTGTTCCCAGGCCCCAGGTGGCGCGCCTGGCCCGGCTGGCATGGTGCTGGCCAGACACGCGCAGGGAAGGGTGCTGCCGAGGGCGCTTTGTTCTGCGGCGGTTCAGTGCAGCCCAGCCCTGGCCACGCCGATAGGCAGCGGAGCGAGCCTGTGAGTACGGGACCCAGGGCCACTGGGGAGTGGTGTTACCCAAAGCCAGGGCAGCCGCCCGGCCCCCAGCGCCAGCAGGGCACTAACCTTCTGTATTGTCCCTTTGCAGCGGCTGGTGGTGCAGAGTACGGCCCAGGCTAGCAAAGGAGGCCAGGTCTCGCTGGCCGTACACAGCGTCCAGCAGCAGGCCCATTCGCCGCCTGAGGTGGGTGGAGGGGCGTGTCCCGCCTGCGCCGGGGGAAGCATGGCCGGGCCCAGAGCGGGCAAGGGGACGGTTTTCGGCATTGCTCTGTCGCTCATTCGGGACCTCCCCACCCTGCGGTTCCCCACCAGCACCCGTCTCCTGCCTGCGGCATTTCACGCTCCCACCAGGACACGAGCATCTTTCCGGGGAGCCAGCCAGCCGCCCCGGGACGTTTGGCTCTGGGCTTCTGGCTTGGCCCCGGATCTGGCCCAGAGTTCGATTCCAGGGTTTCGTTTGGGCCTAGCTCTGGACCAGGCCTCAAGCCAGGGCAGGGGCGTGTCTGTGATGGCCCTGAGTGCCTGGCAGGCCGTGGAGCCGCTCCCCATGGCGATTACTGGGGGTGGCTGAGTGCGGGGAACCGGCCTGTGCGCTGCAGGGCTCAGCCCAGATGAGCCGCTGGCTCCGAGGGGGTCTAGGCTGCTCTTGGTTTTGACACAGAAGGGCAATATGGGGGGGGAGGAGCAAGCCACCAGATTCAGGGGTGCAGCTGCACCCCTCCATCTCCCCCTAGCTGGGGTCACATCTGGGGTTGCCAGCCCTCCCAGAGCGGAGGGACCAGACCCCGTTGCTGCTAATGGCGTCCGGTCTGGGAGAGGTGACATCCCAGCCACCGCTGCGGGCGGCGGCAGGACCTGGAGCAGCAGCACAGCCTCCTGGGCCAGTGGCCTGGAGCCCATGGACGGTGGCTGCAGGGCCCAGGGGATGCTGAAGCCTGGGGGGCCAGCGGGACCCCAGAGGGGCCACCTGGAGGCTGGACCGCAGGGACAGAGGAGCTGGCGGCAGGGCTGGCCCCAGAGCGTGTGCTGCAGCAGCCCTCCTGCCCTTACTTCCCACTCCTGTGACCGTAGTGTGTCCTTGGCGTGGGCTCCCCTCCTTGTGGCGAGACCTGGCATTGCAGCTGCTCCGGAGTCCTGCGATGGCTCAGCTCTCGGCCCAGCTCAGGCTGAGCACCGGTGCCCCGCTGGGGTAACCAAGGCCCACGTCAAAGGGACGAAATCCCCCTTCCCAGGTTCCACCCACAAGAGCATTAGAGCAGCCAGACGGGCTCAGACCACAGGTCCATCTCGCCCAGGCTCCTGTCGGCCCACAGCGGCCAGTGCCAGGTGCACAGAGGGAGTGAACAGAGCAGGGAATCACCACGGGATCCTTCCCCTATTCCCAGCCTCTGACAGACACTAGGGACACCGTCCCTGCCCAGCCTGGCTCATAGCCATTGATGAACCTGTTCATGAATGTATCCAGTTCTTTCTTGAACCCTGTTAAAGTCCTGGTCTCCACAGCCTCCTCTGGCGAGGAGTTCCACCGGTTGACTGTGCGTTGGGTGAAGAAAAACGTCCTTTGGTTTGTTTTAAACCTGCTGCCTGTTCATTTCATTTGGTGACTCCTAGTTCTTATGTCATGGGAACAAGTCAATAACTTTTCCGTATTCCCTTTTCCCACACCTGTTATGAGTGCATAGCCCTCTATCCTGTCCGCCCTGAGTCTCCTCTTTTTTAAGCTGAACAGTCCAAGTCTTTTTTAATTTCTCTTCATACGGGACCCGTTCCAAACCCCTCCTCATTTCTGTTGTCCTTTTCTGAACCTTTTCCAACGCCAAGAGATCTTTTCGGAGAGGAGGCGACCACGTCTGTGTGCAGGATTCAAGCTGTGGGCGGCCCATGGATTTGTAGAGCGGCAATAAGAGATTCTCTGGCTTATTCTCCAGCTCTGTCCTAGTGATTCCCAGCTTGCTGTTTGCTGTTTGGATGCCGCTGCACACGGAGCGGCTGTTTCCAGAGAACTCTCCACAGGGACTCCAAGATCTCTCTCTTGAGTAGCTGTAGCTAAATGAGTCCCCGTCAGAGTGTATGTGCCGGTGGGATTATGTTTCCCAGTGTGGGTTACTTTACATTTATCAACATGAAATTTCATTTGCCACTGTGCTGCCCAACCCCCCCAGAGCCTTTGCTGCTCCGCAGAGTTCTGCCGCCCTCTGTGGCAGTTCTGTGCCCCGGGCCTTCTCCTCGCGGGCCTGATCCTCAGGCTGCTCTGTGGAGCTCTGCCTGCCCTCTGCCTTCAAGGATGGTCCCAGAGCACAAGCTGTTCCCTGCGGATCCCTTTTTGTTCTGTTCCCGGAGAGCAGAAACGCCCAACTTCCTGGCCCTGCAGCCCTTCCTGCATCTCCCCAGTGGCATCTAATACTCAGGGTCCTCCCTGTGCCCCAAGGGGGGGACTAATTGGGCTGTCTGGCTCCCTGTCACTGCCAGCGTGGGCAGACACCATCCTCAGCACGTTGGCCCAGACCCTCCAAAGAACACGGGCCCTCCCCCGCACAGACATCAATCAGTGAGGCCCCTACGTACCTCTCAGGCTCGGGGCTTGTGCTCCCCGTGCGCCGTGGCGCGAGTTAGATCACTATCTGCACCTTTCTCACGCCCAACAGCCCTTGTCCCCCTGCGCCCTCAGTGCCTGCGACCCAGCGGCTCTCCCTGACACTTGCGCCCCATTGGCTGGGGGAAGGACCTTGGAGGCTCGGGCCAGCTCCCTGGCAGCTGTCCCTAGCCCGTTCCTCGCCCACTATCACAGTGAGACCAGAGGTTCGTTTCTGTGGGCAGAGTAGGGACGGATCAAGATATTCCTTGCTCTGCTTCTACTCCTGCCTCAGTCTAAAGCGATTCATGAGTCAGGGACTTCGGTCCAGATCCACACAGGCCGTTAGGTGCCTAACTCCCCTTGGTTTCAGTGGGAAATAGGCGTCTAAGCCCCTTGAAGGAGCTGGCACCGTTTGGCTCCGGTCACTTGTGCGTGTGCGAAGTGGCGAAGCGGCCACGCGGGACGTCACTTTGCATCCGGATCGCACTCGGGCTCTCTGCTCGGGCCCGTCGCCGGCCTCTGCGTCCTGGCGGCTTAAAGCGAGGGCCTGGAACCTTTGTGCGAAGAGCGGATGTGCGTCCCGGTGCGGTGGCGGCAGGGAAGGACCCTTGGCAGGACGTAGCCCTCGAGCCTGCCTGCGGCTGTGACTGGGTGCTCTGGCAGATGGGGTCCTGGATGCAGGCTAGCGATTCCTGTATTCCTAGGGACGGGCGGCAGTCCGGTGGCCTTGCTGTTGTGTACCCCCCTTCCCATGTTGCTGGCACCTCCTGTTCCTGTCTTAACCTGCATGCTTTGCATCCGCTCCACCACGCACCATCCGCCGCTGGCTGTCACCTCAGCACACGGCCGGGGCGGGGCACGGCCAGGAGGGATCTGGTACCTGGCCTGTATTAGGGGCACACAGCCTGGGCTATTAAACGCCTTCTCCTTGTTTCCCCCAGCACTCCCCTGTCCAGAGCAACAGCTCCGCCGCCAAGCCAGGACAAGTGCAGCAGCTGCAGGTGCATGGCGTCCAGCAAGTGCCCGTCTCTCAAGAGGTGCTGTATGGTTGCTGAGCCCAAAGGAACCCCCCTTCCGCCCCGGGCAGGTCACTTCTCTGGGGGGAGGCAGAGCCCCGGGGGAGGGGAGCAGTTCGAGCTGGGCCGTGGTGCGGCGTTGGCTGTGAGCGCGGGTTGCAGAGCCGAGATCTGCAGTTGGTTATTGTGTCCCCCTCCGGCTGTGGCCAAATGCCGTTTTAGCAGCTTCCCCCCAGTACAACGCGTAACTGGCTGTCTCGAGAGGCTGCAGCTCAGACCTCCTCTGCTGCCGAGAAACAAGCACACACCTCGCCAGGTTGTGTCACTGGTAGGCAGAGAAGGTGGACAACAGCCGAATGATGTGCCAGGCGCTGGCCCCAGCCCTCCCTGTGGCGCGAGATGGGAAATTCAGTCTCCGGGGTCTGTTCCACCCCGGGCAGGAGGCTGCCCTCCCTGCAGCAGGCCTGTTAGCTTGAGCTAGATGATGACACTGGGGGGGAGGGGGTGTATCATTGAAGGCAACTTGAGAACTGATCAGTGGAAATATTTTCTCCCACAACACAGAATCAGACTGTGGAACTCCCTGCCACAGGAAGTCAGCGAGGCCAAGAGCTGAGTAGGATCTCTACTTCCATAGAGCACAGGGTAGCCAGGGTTGTTCTAATGAGTGACCCCACTGTGGAAGGAATGTTACATTTCCTCCCCAGGGTTGGGAGGTGGGGCCGCAGCACGTGGAGACAGACCTGAGCTCCCAAGGTCGAACTCACAGCAGTGACGGGCGTTTGAACTTGTAGTCAGAGTCCTGGGCACGGGGGGACTAGCCCGTGTTGTAGCCCATCCTGTCCCGGTGCAGTCTGTCTACACACGCCCCAGCCAGACCGCCTGCCTGCAGTATAGACAGACTCTGAGGCCCCGTCTACACTAGGAAACGCTTTTGAAATTAGGAAATTCGACGTAACAGATTCGAACTCGCGTGTCCACGCTCTGGGGGAGCCTGGGAATGAGTCTGAGGCCGGCTCCGTTAACGTGGTTGCGCTGCCTCGGCCTTAGCGCCCCAGGAAGCGCTGCGGAGCCATTAGTTTGAATCTCTGTGGAGTCGTTATTCCGACACAGCGGCACTGGCGCGTCCGCGCACCCGCTCTTCCCAAATGACTATTCTGGAATTAGCGCTGCTCCCAATGAAAAGTGGGGATTTCCCATTCCTCGGCTCGTTAGCTCATAATAACGGGCTCGGTCATGTGGAGGCTCTGCTTATAAATTCAACCTCGGGGGCGTTATTTGGAAATAATATAGAAGTCCAATGTCTGACTAACGCTGGAGCATTACAGTCTTGCCTCTGGGGGGCCCTGTTACCTGCTGCCATGGCGCTTGGCTGACCTCTGCGCCGCTCAGCCGGGCCGCCGCGGGGGAGCAAGCGGTGCAAGTGGCCGTTTAAGCTCCACGGTCCCCTTGTGCGGTTTGCCCTCGCACGGGGAGCACGGAGCCCAAACAGCCGCTTGTGCGGTTTGCCCTCGCACGGGGAGCACGGAGCCCAAACAGCCGCTTGTGCGGTTTGCCCTCGCACGGGGAGCACGGAGCCCAAACAGCCGCTTGTGCGGTTTGCCCTCGCTCGGGGAGCACGGAGCCCAAACAGCCGCTTGTGCGGTTTGCCCTCGCACGGGGAGCACGGAGCCCAAACAGCCGCTTGTGCGGTTTGCCCTCGCACGGGGAGCACGGAGCCCAAACAGCCGCTTGTGCGGTTTGCCCTCGCACGGGGAGCACGGAGCCCAAACAGCCGCTTGTGCGGTTTGCCCTCGCACGGGGAGCACGGAGCCCAAACAGCCGCTTGTGCGGTTTGCCCTCGCACGGGGAGCACGGAGCCCAAACAGCCGCTTGTGCGGTTTGCCCTCGCACGGGGAGCACGGAGCCCAAACAGCCGCTTGTGTGGTTTGCCCTCGCACGGGGAGCACGGAGCCCAAACAGCCGCTTGTGCGGTTTGCCCTCGCACGGGGAGCACGGAGCCCAAACAGCCGCTTGTGCGGTTTGCCCTCGCTCGGGGAGCACGGAGCCCAAACAGCCGCTTGTGCGGTTTGCCCTCGCACGGGGAGCACGGAGCCGCTTGAGACCGGTGAGAGCCAGCGTGGGGCACAGTAGCCACCAGCTGCTTCGGGGGGATTCTTAGGCTTCCCTCGGACACATCTGGTGCTGGCTCCTCTCAGCGGCAGGCCCTGGGCTGCTCGGCTCCTGGCTGGCTACTCCTATGTGCCCAGCTCCGCCCAGGAGTCTGACAGGAGCAGCTGTTGCTTGCTCCACGCTTGGGCTGGCTCCAAGTGACCCAAGTAGTGAGCGCTAGTTAAGCCAAGGCCTTTCTGGTCCCTCTGCTCCTTGCGTTGCGCTGACAGATCCCTTGGTCAGCAGCCGCAGCCCCGAGGCCATGGTGAGAGGTGGTTCTGACGCAGGGCGGTGTGCATGCCTGGGCAGAGCGAGGGGTTACTCTCTGGGTGGCACCGGTCACGAGCCCTGATTTCTCCCTGGGAGGCTGTTGATGGCCCCTTTGTTTGCCTCCGCAGCGATCGGTCGTGCAGGCCACCCCCCAGACCCCGAAAGCAGGCACGGTGCAGCAGCTGACAGTGCAAGGACTCCAGCAGGTTCACGTCACTCAAGAGGTAGAGCCTTCCCGTTACGCAGGGAGCCCCTGGGGCCTTTGGACATCATCTGCCCCATCGCTCCCCGCCCGCCGCGGGGGCTTCTCGCTCCCAGCACCCAGGCCCCGAGGGCTGAGCGGCTGGGCTCGGCGGGGGGTTGGCGTGAAAGGGTCGTACAGGGGCCAGGCTGGCGGGTGTATGGGGATCGCTTGGGCCGTGGCACTTCAGCCAGTCACCCCTGGACTGAGCGCAGGGAAGAACGAGCAGCTTCCTCGCTCGCTGGCCGCAGCTCAGAGGGGAGACCCGACGGGTCGCAGCCCATTCCCCCGCGGGGTCCGTGTGCACCCAGGCCCTTGTCCGATCTCCCCCCCAGGCTCCTTTCATCCCGTCATTTGTACTGGGGGGCCCCAGGGACGGTGTCGGCGAAGGGGCCAGGAATGGATCGAGGCTGCCCTTGATCTGCAGGTGGGGCTGGGCAGCGGGGACAAGGAGCGAACTCCTCCGGGGATGGGCTTTGCTCGGCGTGGAAATGGGCTGAGGTGGCCGGCTGGCCGGTGGCAGCAGGGGACCTGGGGACCAGGCTGTTCCTGCCAGTCCTGCATTTCCATTACCCTCCATGCCACCTCGCTCTTACTCCCCTCACCTGGTGCTGGAAACCCTGAATCCCCCCATCCCCCGGCTCCGGTGTACAGTGTCCTAGGGCTAAAACCAGCTCCCCGAACTTCACCTAGATCCCTGCCTCTATGGACCGCACCATCCCTGACCTTCCCTACAGTGGGCCTCCCTTCCTCCCGCTGAGGGACCTCCTAGATCCCTGCCTCTATGGACCGCACCATCCCTGACCTTCCCTACAGTGGGCCTCCCTTCCTCCCGCTGGGGGACCTCCTAGATCCCTGCCTCTATGGACCGCACCATCCCTGACCTTCCCTACAGTGGGCCTCCCTTCCTCCCGCTGGGGGACCTCCTAGATCCCTGCCTCTGGATAGACAGCGTGGTCTGGACATCCCTACAGTGGGCCCCCCTTCCTCCCGCTGGGGGAACCTCCTAGATCCCTGCCTCTGGATAGACAGCGTGGTCTGGATATCCCTACAGTGGGCCCCCCTTCCTCCCGCTGGGGGAACCTCCTAGATCCCTGCCTCTGGATAGACAGCGTGGTCTGGACATCCCTACAGTGGGCCCCCCTTCCTCCCGCTGGGGGAACCTCCTAGATCCCTGCCTCTGGATAGACAGCGTGGTCTGGACATCCCTACAGTGGGCCCCCATGCCCCCCGCTGGGGGACCTCCTAGATCCCTGCCTCTGGATAGACAGCGTGGTCTGGACATCCCTACAGTGGGCCCCCCTTCCTCCCGCTGGGGGAACCTCCTAGATCCCTGCCTCTGGATAGACAGCGTGGTCTGGACATCCCTACAGTGGGCCCCCATGCCCCCCGCTGGGGGACCTCCTAGATCCCTGCCTCTGGATAGACAGCGTGGTCTGGACATCCCTACAGTGGGCCCCCCTTCCTCCCGCTGGGGGAACCTCCTAGATCCCTGCCTCTGGATAGACAGCGTGGTCTGGACATCCCTACAGTGGGCCCCCCTTCCTCCCGCTGGGGGAACCTCCTAGATCCCTGCCTCTGGATAGACAGCGTGGTCTGGACATCCCTACAGTGGGCCCCCCTTCCTCCCGCTGGGGGAACCTCCTAGATCCCTGCCTCTGGATAGACAGCGTGGTCTGGACATCCCTACAGTGGGCCCCTCAATGCTGCACAGAACCAAGACTGCACCAGTTAAATCTGATCTTGACACTGAAGCGTCCTAAGCTGGCAACCTCCTCCAGCCCATCTCTGTGGCTAGCAGCCACCTGCCTGGTGTCTTCCTCCTCCCCCGCCGTTCCCCAAGTAGCCAGCATGTGGCCCAATGGTTAGAGCTGGGGCCTGAATCAGGACTGCTGGGCTCTGACCCCTGACCTTCCACTGGGTCAGTTTAACCAAGTCCCTGAGCCTCACAAGTATTTAGGTTCCCAACTTGCATTGAAATCGCTGGGAATTCGGTGCCTCTCCAGGTGGAAGCTCTCTGGTCCGGACCCTGGGGACCTGTCGGGTGCCCAACCAGAGAATTTGCCGGCCACGGCAGGGCAGTATCGTCTCACAGCGCTGCCACGGCTTGCTGGGCTCTTGCGAGACACGCAGGGTAAAGCAGAGCGAAAGAACTGCAAGGACAGCGCAGGAGAGCCAGGGCTGAGGGCTGTCCCCAGACCCCCTGGGGCTGCGGGAAGCTGGGCTGCCCCATGGTAAATGGACATCCAGCGAACCAACATCCCGCCGGATGCGGGGGTGGCTGGACCAGGGCATGCCGGACGAGAGGCTCAGCCTGCAGGCCGTTGAGGGTATGGGCCCGAGTCACCTCCCCTCCGGTGCCCCCCATTTCCCACCTGTACAATGGGAACAGTTCTCCTTCCCGGGCGCAGGCCGGGCCGTGTGACCGCCCGTCCCGGTGCGGCAGTGCGTAGCAACGGGGCTTCGCTCGGCGCCGGAGCAGGCAGCAGCGGGCGGTTGCGACGCAAGCTCCGATTTCCTCAGTGTTTCTGTTTGTTGTCTAGAGCGCAGGCAGTGAGGTCCCCGGTCCGGCCAGGAGCTGTGAGCAGCCGCGGCCGCAGGCAGTGCAGCGCCCTCTCTCCTTAGAGCGTGGCAGCGGGACGCATCCGCTGGCCGGCTGCTGTCTAGCCAGCCCAGAGCCCAGGCACCACTATCTCCACCCGCTCGAGGCCTCTTCGGAGCAGTGGGTGGAACTGGTCCGAATGCTTCCTCAGCACCTCCTCCTCCCGCAGCCAAAGGTGGTGATTGAGCAGCTGCCGTTCCTCTCCTCTCAGCACGCCAGTCCCGACCAGAGAGTCAAGATTCAGAGAGTCCCTCAGGTGCTAGTGTTTGGGACTGCGGCTACCGCTCTGAAAGTAGGTCCTGGAGCGCTCGCCCAGGGAGATCCACGGAGGGTTAGCTCTGCCTCCGGCCAGAGAGCAGCGCCAGAGCCGCCCGCCCCCGCCCCCGCCCCGGCACTAGGGCGCCAGCGACCCTCCCTCCTGCGGTAGCCAGCAGCGTTACACCAGGGCCTCCCTCCCGCGCCTCGGCCGGGCCCTGCCAGGGGCTCCTGAAAGCCGATTTGGTGTCTGGCTCGGGCTGGAGTGCAGTAGGAACCCAGGGCAGGGCGGGAGGGAGGGAGTACGGACAAGCCGGGCCCTGGGAGAATGGGCTCCGACTCCTTCCTTCGCAGGAGCGGTCTGATTTCTCTGGAAAGGGAGGGCGAGTTAGAAGCCAGAGCTCTTCTGGTCCCTGTAGGCCCCGTTTCACTGACCTGGCCAAAGTCCATGCTGCTGCCCCGAAATCGTGCTTGTAATGTCAGGTGGGTGCAGGGTCCTCTGAGCTTCCCGCCCTGCCCGCCCCTGCAGAGCTGCGAGCAGGCAGGGAGACGCCGCGGGCAGGCCAGTTTACCGTGTTGTAACCGTTTGAGGACTAACATGGCAGGGATATCAAGTAATGAGCTTTCATTGTCCAGGGTCGCTGTACACCGGGGGGAGGAGGTAAGTGTCCAGGGAAAAGCTGCAGCTTCAAACAGCTACTGCAGCTTGTTAGCTAGGAGCACCCCAGCTTCCTGGAGGAAAAGTCCCCTGCTCTTTAGAGTGGCTGTGAGGATTACTGGTTAGATCAGTGCCCGGGCGCCGCGGTCCCTGGGTTCTGGCCCTGGCCGGCTGTGTACTTAGCAGTGTTTATTGTTTGGATGACCATAGCGCCTAGGCCAGGTCCCTGTGTTCGGGGCGCTGTACGTTCTTGCTTGGGTGTGTTACAGTAGTGCCCGGCCCCGGTCGTTGCCCAGTACCCTGCTGTGCTGGGCGCTGGAGGAACGCAGACCAAGGAAAGACCCTGCCCCAAAGAGCTTCCAGTCTCCGTGTCGTTTTTCCTTCGAGTCGGTATTCAACTATCACGCCTCTGACTCAGTTTCCCCCGGGCTAAAGCGGGGTCCCAGGGACCCGCCTTGGGGGGGTGAGCTCAGTGGGTGCCCAGCGCCTCAGGAGGCAGTTTGCGTGGGGCAAGGCGCTAGCTGTACCAGAGGCCTCGGGCCACCCCTGATTTCTCTCCCCTGCCTCGCTCAGGTGCAGCAGCTGCAGCAGGTGCCTGTCCAGCATGTCTATCCCAGCCAGGTGCAGTACGTGGAAGGGGGCGACGCCAGTTACACGGCGAGCACCATGTAAGTGAGCCCAGGCCTGGCGCCGTGCGGAGACAGCACCCCAGCCCGGCGCGGCGCAGCCCAGCCCACCGCAGCCCGGCCCGTGGGGGCCCGCTGCCTCCTTTCCTGCAGGGACCGAGCATGAGGCTTTACTGGCCTGTTCAGCCGGTCTCCCAGGCCATCAGCGGCGGCAGTTAAAGGGCCGAGGCCTCCCGGCTCTGGCTCTCTCAGCTCCCCAGGGCCAGGCTGGCCCCCAGGAACGGCTCAGTTCTGCAGCGCGGTGGCCGATGTGCCTGCCTGCCTGGGCTCTCCTGCGCCCAGCTGGGCATGGCCCTGCCCCGAGCTGCATGCCCTGAAAGCTCGCTCCTGCGGCTCCCCTTGCAGGTCTGAGCCAGGATCAGTGGGAGGGGCAGTGCCGGGGTCACGCAGTTGCAGGCCTATTCTCGGCTCCAGGCTCACTCTCTCTCTGCAGCCGACTGCCTGGGGTTCCCCCTCTGCACCCAGCCAGCTCCCTCTGCCTCCCTCTGCCCCCCACTGCCGGGGGCTCAGCAAACCAGCCTTCCACTAGCGCAGGCACCCCCCATCACCCACTTCCCCCAGCAGCGGCCTCCTCTTCCCCACAGCTACCCCCGCCGCCACCTACCTGCCACCTGCTCCTGAGCCTTTTCCTTCTCCCCCTCTTGCTCCCGCTGATCTCGGGGGAGGGCTTAGCTTGGCTCGCCCCATCTTTTCCTGCTCCTCGTGGAGGGCTGGGAGAGAATCAGACTGAAAGTTGGCAGCAGTGGCACTGCAGGACGCGGCGTCCGCACACACCAACAGCCCCGTGCCCCCTGCTTTGCTGGAGGAGCTCTGTGCCTCCGTGTCCCCAGTGGTAGAAGTGGGAGACCTCTGCTGCCCACGTCAAGGCCCATGTATGGAAGCTGCTGTGTGAGGGTATGTTTACACTACCCCCCTAGTTCGAACTAGGGGTAGTGTAGATGTACCCTTACTGGTTTCTCCCTGGTGAAATGGTGGGCTGAGGTCCTGGCCCCATAGCCGTTCCGGAGACAGCTGGGCCCAGAACCTGTCCCCCCAACTCTGTTGTGTGTCTGCAGCTGTGGGATAACGTTGCTGTCCTAGGCGCAGGGGGCAGTACGCCGGAGCTGTGTCCACCCGCCGGCGGCTGCATGGCGGGGGGTGAGAGGTGGTAGAGAAACGGGAAATGTGTCTGCCCGGCGGCAGCAGCTCCGCTCCCAGCTTCTCTAACCCTGCCTCTTGTTTCAGACGGCCCAGCACTTACCCGTACACGGAGGCCCCTCTCTACACGCCCAACACAGGAGCGAATTACTATGAATCGCAAGCCACCCCGGCGCAGGTCACCACGCCTGCCACCTCCCAGACCGTGGCCAGCACCGGCTCTGTGCCCATGTACGTCTCTGGCGGGCAGATCATCGCCAATCCGAGCGGCGGAGGCGGCGGCGGCGGCGGCGGGGGGGGCGCAGCGGGGACCTACGTGATTCAGGGAGGATACATGTTGGGGAGCTCCAGCCAGTCCTACTCCCACACCACACGTGCCTCTCCAGCAACCGTAAGTCGCCTGCGGGAACGGAAACGATTTGCTCATCGTCCTCAGCTGTTTGCAGAGGCAGGGCCGGCCCGAGGAGTCACGGGGGGGGGGGGAGGGAGGGGCGTGGCCCCGGGGGTCAACATGCCCAGGCTAGGAAACAGCTCTGGCCTCTCTGCCCTGGGCTCTGTCCCGGAATGCAGCTCTGCGCGAGGCTGCCCCTCGGCCGCCCAGTCCTGCTGCGGGCTGGAACCGCCCCCGGGGTGGGAGGCAGAGGCCTGTGGAGCGAGGGCCTGGTTCACTGTGGCAGATTATTGTTTTTAATATTTGGATTTTATAAAATAAAACGTTGTTGAAGTCTGGGCGCTTGTAAAGCAAAACCAGGACTTCCCTGTATCCTGCGAGGGCTGGGCAGAGGGACGGTGCGGGCTAGTGGTTAGATCTGGAACTGGGAGTCAGGGCTCCTGGGTTCTGTTGCCCTTGTGGAAGGAAGTCCAGTGGATAAGGGAACAAGGGGACTACTCTTCTGCCTCAGTTTCCCGAGACACGCTGTAAGCAAGGGCCGGAGCGGAGGCCTTTCGGCGTTACTGCCGTAACGAGTAGCGATAAGTGTCTGAGGTCGGTGTAATGGTACTGACCTGCTGGGCAGGGGATGGTGAAGTCGAATGAACTATTGTTTGCAAGTGGCTTTGAGTGACACATGCTGCTGCCGTGCGACGTGTAGGTGCGATTATTGCTGGCTGGAAATTGCTAATTTGTGACAGCTCTGGAGTTGGAGATTTATCATGTATATTTATTAGGTGTGTTATGGTAGCAGACGGGCCCACTGTGTACAAACAGAACAAAAAGATGGCCCCTCCCCAAAAATCTTCCAGTCTCAGAGCTCTGGGACAGACATAAGAACGGCCACGCTGGGGCAGACCAAAGGTCCATCCAGCTCAGTAGCCCGTCTGCCGACAGTGGCCAATGCCAGGTGTCCCAGAGGGAGTGAATCGAACAGGTACTGATCAAACGATCTCTCTCCTGCCATCCATCTCCTCCCTCTGACAAGCAGAGGCTAGGGACACCATTCCTTACCCAACCTGGCTGAATGTATCTAGTTCTCTTTTAAACCTTCTCAGCCTCCTCAGGCAAGGAGTTCCACAGGTTGACTGTGCGCTGTGTGAAGAACTTCCTTTACTTTGTTTTAAATCTGCTGCCCATTAGTTTCATTTGGTGGCCTCTAGAGGACAGATCGTACACGCTCCTTGCATCTGATATCGCAAATCAAAGCTCTTAGATTTGCGTGTTTAGAGCAACAGAGCCAGATTTTGATGGAAATGACTCAAGTGTAAAGCTGGAGGATTGCCACTGGGGTGACGGCTGCGAGTGTAAACCCAGAGTCATTGGCTTCACGCTTGTTTAACTGAGGGAATCTAGCCCAGAACGTCAGGAGCTCAACCCTGCACTCCTAGAAAGCGTCTTGTTTTGTTACTGCCCTGCCATTAAGCCAGGTATTCCCAGTCAGTTGCCCACATGAACAGGAGAGTCACATTTGGGCTTTTACTTTGGACCTTGTCGTGTGAAAAGTGGCAACAAGAACTTGTGTATAAATCGATTCGGAGCGAACTGAAGGCCAGCAGAAATCCAATGGAAACATTTCAAGCAGCCAAAGAAACCCTACTGCATTTACAGCTCCACCGTGCAGCCAGTGCTAGTACAGGAGCAGCAGAAAGAACTCGGACCAGAAACAACCATGAAACGGACTAGTCCGACCTCACTATCCAAATCCACAGCAGGTCAGGACCCTAAACGACTGCAATCCGTGAAAAGTTCATTCGATTTGTAAAACCGCTGGGATTTGATCGTCTCCAGCGACACGCCGATGAAACATGTTATGGCCCATTGTGAACTCGGGTCCTGTCGACTAACACGGTGAATTCGGAACCGGGCCGTAGAGACCTGGGGCTGGCCCGTGCCTGTTCCATGGCTCATTCCCGCCGGAGTGGCTCCGTCCCAGGGTCAGGTGCTGCTCATGGCTCAGGCAGGCCGTGTCACTTTGAAGTCAGCTAGATCCTCCCCGAAGGAAGCGGAGCCACGGAATGGGGATAGGAAGAGGCAGGCGGGTGGGTGGACCGCCAGATGTTCAGGTGCCCCGCACAGCTGCATAGTCTGCGTATGGGTCAGGACAACCCTGGTTGTTACCTAGCAGTGTCACCACAGATCTCAAGGCAATTACAAAAGAACGTCAGTATCATTATTCACGTTTTACTAGTGGAGAAACTGAGGCACGGAGCAGCAGGGACTTGCCCACGACACCCAGCCGGCCAGGCACAAATGTGTGTCCAGCTAACGGGCAGAACCCACGTCTCCTGAGTCCCAGTCCCATTGCTCTCGGGGTGACGGCGATGCTGCTTTGGGGCCGTTGCGATTAGCGGGGGGAGAGTTGCTGGCCCCGAGGAAGCTGCATAATTGCTGCCTTGCTCCTTCTCAGGTCCAGTGGCTGCTGGACAACTACGAGACGGCTGAGGGCGTGAGCCTGCCACGTAGCACCCTCTACTGCCATTACCTGCTGCACTGCCAGGAGCAGAAACTGGAGCCGGTCAACGCAGCGTCTTTTGGCAAGCTGATCCGCTCCGTGTTCATGGGGCTCCGCACCCGCAGGCTGGGCACACGGTAAAGGCTCGGGCATCGCCAGCTTCTAGGGGCATTACCTGCGCCTGCTGAGCCGTCCCCGGCAGCAAGGACGGGACTTCTGTAGCTGCAGGGCACGGGGGCCCTGCTCATCCCCCGAGATCAGGGTGGGGCGGGCCCCCAGGTGAGCGTGCTCACGTGATGAACGTCTGTGCTGGCTGCTGCTTTGCTTCCCGTTCATCCGTGGGCGCGCTCCCCCCAAACGGCGCTGGAGCTGCCGCCAGCCTGCCAGGCTCCCGGGCCTGCTCAGGACCGCAGAAAATGGCTTTGCCTGTGACCCGGAAACACAGATGCCCGGTTCCCGTTCTGCCCGCATCCCCCACGGCGCTGACGGGCCGGATTCTGCTCTCGGCCATGCCCTGGGGAGATGGGAGGGGCTGGGTAAGCGAAGCCGAATCGGGCCTAAGGACCGGACGCAGACCTGCGTTTGCTCCGCGATACGACGCTCGACGGTGGGGTCGTGTTGCCCCGGAGCTCTTAGGTTTCCTGGTTTCCTTCCAGGGGGAACTCCAAGTACCACTACTACGGCCTCCGCATCAAAGCCAACTCGCCGCTGCTGCGCCTGATGGAGGACCAGCAGCACCTGGCCATGAGGCAGCAGCCTTTCTCCCAGAAGCAGAGGTAGGAGGGAGCGAGGACCGTCTGGTCCCCCCTATGCTCCTGCGCACCCAGTCCCCTCGGGGCCCACCCGTGGCTGGTGTCAGCAGAGAGAGGGTGACTGTCCTGTGGGAAATGCCGTGCCGCACCCTCCCCTGGCCTTGCGACCCAAGCTGCAGCCGCACGTCCCGGCCTGGCTCTCAGGCCTGCAGCTCTGCCAGCGCCTGACCTTTGGCTCCTCTGCCTTTCAGGCTCAAGCCCCTGCAGAAGATGGAGGGGATGACCAACGGGGTGGCGGTGGGCCAGCAGCCGGGCTCCGGGCTCTCTGACATCAGCGCTCAGGTGCAGCAGTACCAGCAGTTCCTGGGTAAGCACGTTTACAGCAGCCTGGTGCCTTGATTGGAGGGGGGTGGGCTGGCGGGCGCAGGGTCTCTCATCCTGCTTTTTAAGGGGAGGGAGGTGGGAACGGTCAGCGCTTCGAGGCTCCCCCGCATGGTCGATGCACACGGTCCAGCTGTGTCCAGCCCCTGGGGGCCGCCAGGCGGGTCTTACCCGTGCACCCTGCTGACTTACAGATCGCTTCGGTTTGCGTCCAGGGGCTGAGGGGAACGCGGAGTGCTGGGCATCCGGAGAGCAGAGCGGCCAGCTCGAATCAGAGGTCAGAGCGTGGCTCTCCAGGCAGGGTGTGAGGAGTGGGCGGCTCTCAGCCGACCCAGCCCAGACGTCACCGCCGCCGCCTTCACTGAGTGACTCCTGGCTGGTCGCGTCAGCAAAGAGGCCAGGGACTCACTGGGCCACAGAGTCCAAACTCCTGGGTCTGCCCAGGAAAGCCGGAGATACTCCCTGGCAAAGCCCCCTTGAAACACACGGAGCGCAAGCGTAGCAAGCCCCTCACAGGACGTCACGTTCTCACCCCACGCTGGCTTGGTGTCACCTTCCCCCCACAGACGCGTCACGGACCCTCTCCGAGTTCTCCGAGCTAGACCTGCAAGGGAAAGCTCTGCCTGATGGCATCGGGGCTGAGGACGTGAAGGCCTTCCAGCTGCTCTACCGAGAGCACTGCGAGGTACGGGGCACTGGCAACGGGGCAGAGGCCTGCTTGCCTCCAGGCGATTAGCGGAAATCCCGCCTAGGCTGTAGTGACAGACCGTGTTCCCGAACAGGGGAACGTTTTTCCATCAAACGTGTTCTTCAGTGGAGACTTGGGGGGAGCGTCTGCTTTGTGTCGAAACCTGCTCTCCACAGACCAGTCTTTTGAATTTGGCTACCCACCTGCAGTGCCCCATGGGCCCTGATGTCCTCTGTGGGCTGGGCTACCATGCTGGACTACATTTCCCATCCTGCACCTTGGTCTCTCCTTTCCAGAGAGGAGATGGTGAATATTGACTTTCCCTGGTCATGATGCATCATGGGACATGTAGTCTACTCGGAAGCCTGGCTCATAAGGGACATAAGGCAACCGTACTTCTCTATGGACTGGTCTCCCCAAGATTTCCCATGATGCACAACCTCCTCTCCAAAGGCTGTGAGTAATGCATCATGGGAGATGTAGTCCGACAAGAGCCCGGTGCCTAGAGCAGAACGGGAACATGAAGGTTCTGAACTACCACTCCCACAAGGCCCTGCAGCAGCTTTTCTGACTCAAAACCTCTAGATTTGTAGTCAACATATTTCAGTTTTCAAGGGGGGCAAAGCTCCATGCACCCCTGAACGGAAACGTTCCCCTTCTGGAGCAGGCTCCGCCTTATGTAGGCCGGAGCAGCGCTGACCTTCCAGCCCAACCCGTCCTCGCATCAGGAGCCCCCTGCCCTCCTTCCCAGAGCTGGGCTGTGGTCACACAGCCCCTCTGCCCCCCGCAGGAACCCCTCACCTGCAGCCTCGCCTCCGGCTTCCCACGGCGCCGTCCAGCGAGCATCACAGACAGGAAAGGGAGCAGGGCTCTTCAGTCTAGGAATAAGGGTCTAATGGGGGGGATTCTTTTTGGGTTGGAGGCCGCTGACCCACAGAAAAATCAGCCCTGGGCCGCACACAAGTGAGGAGCAAAAGCAGAAAACCCCAAACCGCACTGACGTGGCCCCCGGCCGAGACGCAGCAAGGCCCTCCCCCCATTCCCCGCGCACACCAGAGCCTGGGGGCCCAGCCCCACGAGGGGGTAGCGGGCAGGCTGGAGCGCCAGTGCGGGCTCCCCAGTGCTGTGGGGGGAGCCTCGGGGGCCAGATCCAGGCAAGCCAGGGGCCGCATCCAGCCCCCGGCCTGAGGTTCCCCACCCCTGGTCTAACACGGGCCGTTGGCTGGAAGCCGACGCTAGGCAAATGCAGAGCAGGAACAAGGCGCCTGCTTTTAACTGCGAGAGCAGCGGGGCGGGGCTGGGGCGGGTTCTCCGTTGCTGACAAGTTGTCCATCAAGCTGGGATGTCTATTTGGCACTTTCTCCAGGCCTGAGCTCCCCGGGGCTCAGACGAGTTGCTCCCAATGGTCCCTGCCGGCCTGGGAATCCCTTGGATCTGCTGCTTGCCCTGTTCCAAGATCCCGTTCAAGCCCCTGAGCCTCCCTCGGAGTCGGTCACATGATCGTCCAGTCACATGACCAAAACCATTCTCCCTCCTGGGGGGGCCCCAGCTGATCTGTCAAAGACGGGGCTGACAGGGCCAGCCACCCCGTGGCCGTCTGCCCCTAAGCGCCCCCTGCCCTGTGCGGTGACTTCCCCGGAGCTCCTGTGGGGCAGCACGAGGGGAATTGTGCGGGGCCCGGGCTGCATTAACTCCGCTGGGTCCTTCAACGGCCCCTTGGCCAGTTCGGCGTGAGGGGGGGGTCCCCTCGTCGCAGCCCCCACGTGCAGCGGCTGCTCCTGGGCTGGGCCTGCAGGGGGCGTCCAAGGGGGATCAGGGCACCAGGGGTCACTCGCCCCAGCACCGACCCTCCCCCCTTCTCAGGCCATCGTGGACGTGATGATAAACCTGCAGTTCACGCTGGTGGAGACCCTGTGGAAGACCTTCTGGAGGTACAACTTGAACCAGCCCAGCGAAGCCACCCCCATAGCCGTGTGAGTACCTCCGGGGCAGCGGGGTGCTGCCTCAGCCCGGCTGCGGCGGGGCCCCTGGGCTGGGGCCACACTGAAGAGTCAGCTGAGGATGACGTTCATTTCTAGCCCTCGGGGGGGGGGGTGTTTCCGGAGCCTGGGAGAGGCGTGAGCCCCCCCCCAACGCCTCCCAACATCTCGTTAACTGCGTCCCTGCTGCATGTCCGCAGAGCCGGCCGGCCTGTGCCCGGAGTGGACTTCGTGGCAAACCGCAGGGCAGGGGCAGCTCTCCGCAGACTGGAGCTGCTGGGGTGGGAAAGAAGGGAACCGAGTGCCCCCTCTGCATCAGCCCCAACCGCCTCTGCAGGCACTGTACCCCCGACCCCGCTGTCAGGAACGGCTCCAGCTGCCACCTGGCGCCTGGCCTCCGCAGATCTCAAAGCTCCCTCGGGAGACGGCAGCGTCATTCCCCCGTTACAGATGGGGAAACTGAGGCCCAGGGCAGGCCAGTGGCAGAGCCAGGAGGCCTGAGTCCCAGCCTGGTGCTCTAACCACTAGGCATGCAGAGTTTCTAGGCTGCTGCCCAACCCGCAAGGCCTGTCCTAGCTGAGGTGTAGCCCCCGGGGCTCAGCTGTGCGGTTACGGGAGGAGCCGTGTGGCTCTCGTATGCAATAACCAGGGCCCCTGCGTCCGTGTAGGCACGACGAAGCGGAGAAGCGGCTCCCAAAGAACTGCCTGGTGATACTGTCCAAATACGAGCCCGTCCTGAAGTGGACGAAGGACTGTGACAACATGCTGTACCAGGGGCTGGTGGAGATCCTCATCCCCGACGTGCTCCGGCCCATTCCCAGTAAGTGCCGCAGCCGTGTGAGAACAGCCCAGCCGGCTCCACGGGGCAGTGGGCACCAGCCTGTGGTTACCACACGGGAGTGGTGGCACCGCCACAGCGCAGCCGACCTCGCGCGCCCCGAGCCCTTCCCAGACCGAGGATGGCGGTATTGTCAGCTCCATTTAACAGGTGGGGAAACTGAGGCACGGAGCAGTTGCGGGGCTGTGAGACTTGCCCAAAGGCACCCGTAGGCCAATGGCAGAGCCAGATCTCCTGCGTCCTACTCCTGTGCTCTCTCCATTGCGGCACACTGACTCATCTGGTCCAGTTTCAGGCTCCAGGCCCCGCCACAGTCCGCGGGAGAGATGCTGGGGGCAGCCCGGTGTGAGGCCCGGGCTACTGAGCGGCTGGCCGGGCGGGTCTCACTGCTCCTCTCTGTCCCAGGTGCCTTGACGCAAGCGATCCGCAATTTCGCAAAGAGCTTGGAGAGCTGGTTAACCAACGCCATGATGAATATTCCCGAAGAGATGGTGCGAGTGAAGGTGAGGGGGAGCCGGCGGGGGGCAGTGCCAGGCTCCGCGCTGCGGGCTGTACCGGGCAGTGACTCAGCCCGAGCGCCGCGCTGCAGCTGAGCCGTGTGCAGCCTGACCCTGTCTGGCCTGCAGGTGGCAGCAGCAAGTGCCTTTGCCCAGACGCTGCGGCGCTACACCTCCCTGAACCACCTCGCCCAGGCCGCCCGGGCCGTGCTCCAGAACACGGCCCAGATCAACCAGATGCTGAGCGACCTCAACCGGGTGGACTTCGCCAACGTCCAGGTAACCCGACCCTCCGGCCCCCCAGCTGGGTCGCCAGCTGCCCAGCCACACGCCAGCGGAGCCAACCTCGGAGGCTGGCGTCACGCTGAGTCCTGGGGGACTGAACAGTAACACCAGAGCTGACCCAAAGCACTGATGGCAACCGAGGGCACCAGTGTCTAGTGGTCAGAGCAGGGGGTCAGGGCCCTGGGCTGCTCCCTCGCAGCAGGTCGTGAACCCCAGCGATTTAGCCCCACGCCCTGGAAAGCCGCCTCTGCTGCGGGCTGCCTGGCTTGAGCTCCTCCGGCTGGCTGGGTGGGTGGAGGGGCTATGCCAGCCACTCCCTGTGGCAGGGCACCCATGAGAGAGGGCCTGAGCCGGCCGGCCCCTCCCGCTCCGCTCGTAGCCCCTGGCAGCGGGACCGAGGAGCTGAGCTCAGCCCCTCAAAGGGGTTTAGGAACCTCAGTACCCTTGCGTGTCTGGGCCCAGAGCCGTGAACGCAGGACTGCCAGCGGCTAGGCCGGCCCCGAACCACTGCCCCAGGGTGGCCTGTGGCACGCCCCGTCCCTCCCTCGGCCCCCCAGCCCATCGGCCCCCGGCACGGTCCCGGGATGCCTCCGGCTGAGCGAGGGGCCCCGTGGGGACGGGCCTCCTCCAGTGCCCAGCCACAGCCCTGCCCCCGCCCCGGGAGGCTGCTCCGGTCTCTGAAGGCGCCGTTGCCCCCCCGCAGGAGCAGGCCTCGTGGGTGTGCCGCTGCGAGGACCGTGTGGTGCAGCGTCTGGAGCAGGATTTCAAGCTGACCCTGCAGCAGCAGAACTCCCTGGAGCAGTGGGCCGTGTGGCTGGACGGGGTGGTCACCCAGGTCCTCAAGCCACACCAAGGCAGCTCCAGCTTCCCCAAGGCGGCCAAGCTCTTCCTGCTCAAGTGGTCCTTCTACAGGTAGGCGCCTGCCCTCCCCCCCGCCGGGCTGGGCCTGGGCGTCTGACCTGGCGGGAGGTAACCCCAGCGCCCGGCTCTTCCCACAGCTCCATGGTAATCCGGGACCTGACCCTGCGGAGCGCCGCCAGCTTCGGCTCCTTCCACCTCATCCGCCTGCTCTACGACGAGTACATGTACTACCTGATAGAGCACCGCGTGGCCCAGGCCAAGGGCGAGACGCCCATCGCTGTCATGGGAGAGGTGGGTGCTCCGGCCAGGGCACCAGGCAGAGCCAGGCCCCGGACTGGAGGGACTGCAAAGGGGGCTTAACGGGGCAGTGGCTTGTCGCGCGGCGTTAGCCCAGCCGGACGCGAGGCGCCGGAGGCGGGAGCCGGGGAGGGCTCCGGCCTCGGTGCGACCAGAACGGCCCTGGCACACGGAGCTACTCCCCCCGGCCAGCCGCCCGCCGCCCGGGTTCCTGCTGCAGGATTTAGGGGCCTGGAAAGGGCTGGCGGGTTTCCCGTAGGGAATTCCCTCTCCCACCCTGGGGCAGCGCCTGCCTTGCCGTACGCCGGGCCAGACCCAGTGGGGCGCTAGCGCCTGTGGGGCGGGGGCCCTGGCGGGGTTTCTAGCTGTCTAATGGCACAGAACTGAGGCTACATCCACACGGCACCCTTCTTCCGCAGCGTATGCAAATGAAGCGCGGAGTAGAATATCGCTGCGCTTCATTTGCATAATTAATTAGGGGCCGTGTTTGTGCCTCGGGAAGAACGGCTCTTGCGCACGAGGGGGGTTTGCGCAAAAAGGAGCCGTCTACAGAGCTCCTTTGCACAAAAGCCTTTTGAGCAAAAACGGCCCCTAATTAATTATGCAAATGAAGTGCGACAATATTCTACTCCACGCTTCATTTGCATAAGCTTTTGCGGAAGAAGGGTGCGGTCTAGATGTAGCCTCAGCCCTTGTCCTGCTGGCTGCCCCCCCCCCCTCCTTCACTTTCACCAGGTTGGAGCAGGGGCTTGGGGGACTGGGGTGGGGCCAGGCTCTGGGGCTGCGGGAGGGGCTGGGGGTGGGGTACAGGAGAGGGGGCAGGGCCCGGGTGGCACTTACCTAAGGCAGCCCCTGAGCTATGTCCCTGTAGCTCCTAGGCGGGGGCCTGGCTCCGGGAGCTCCCTGCGCCTGCTGGCACCGCCTCCCCAATTCCCATTGGCTGCGGCTCCTGGCCAATGGGCGCTGCAGAACTGGTGCTGGGGGCGGGGCCTCTCTGGCCCCCAGGGTGCTACCTGCTCCCCTGTGGGTCGGGACCCTGCCTCAGCCCTCTGCGCTGCCCACCGGCCCCGCACAGACCCTCGTCCTCTTCTCTCTTCCAGTTTGCCAACCTGTCGAGCTCCTTGAATTCTCTGGACCCAGACAAAGGTAACCGCCCCCCTTCCGCGTCCCCCTCGGCGCTACGCCCCCCGGCTCCCGGGGGTCTGGCTCGCCCGGTCCAGCAGAGCCCTCAGGGCTCTGACCAGAAGGGTTCAGATGCCCCCCAGCCCCGCCGCAGGCTGCAGCCACGGGCCGAGGGCGAGGAATTGCCACGGGGGGACGGGGCCACGGGGGCAGCCCGGACACTCAGCCCCTCCCTCTCCTTCCGGCTCTGGTGCAGACGAGGAGGAGGAGGAGGAGGAGGAGAGCGACGACGAGATGCAGCAGGAGATTTCCCTCAACTCCAACGAATCCACCAGCCTGGCGGCCGAGGCCCTGGAGCCCCCCCCCAAGCTCTCACGGACGGACTCCCGGGGGATCTTTGTGCAAGCCCTGCCTTCCAGCTAGAGGCCAGGGAGCCGCCTGCGTGGGCCTGGGCCCGGCTCCCCCGGCTGCTGCCGAGGATAAAGATGAGCTTTTCCTTGTCTGCGAGTGGTATGCAAAGCGCTTTCATTCCCCGCCCGGCCTGGCCCCTGGGGGCTGCACCGGGAGAGCTCCCCCTCGGGGGGCTAGAACCACTATGCCCTCGGCGCCAGCTCCCCTGCTTTGGAGCAGGTGCCCTTTCCCAGGGCTGGCAGAGAGCATCATGGGACTTCTCCAGTACCCGTCTCCACCGCCGCCTGCCAGCCCCTTAGCTGCCCTGGGAGCCGCGTCCTGGGGGCGGGCCACTCGGACTCCTGCCAGGCAGAGCATGCCCCCCCACAGCTCCGAGAGCCATCCCCTGGGAGGCACCAAGTCCAGCAGCTCCTCCCAGTGCTAGCCTGGCTCCGTGGGTCTGGCCCAGCCATGCCGGGGCTGGGGGGCGTGTGCCCTTGGGCTCTGGCTCAGGCTCGGGGCTGGCTGAGCGGAGGGCATTAACGACGACTCCCCTTGGCAAAGGCCCCGGCCCAGCGCTCGGCCCCCCGGGGAAGGGCCCAGCCCCATCGCTGCCCCCGCCCACCCGTCAGCCTGCCAGGGAGCGCCGGGTCCGGCTCCAGCGCCGGGCCCGGCTCCAGCGCCGGGCAGCCTCAGGAGTCGCTTGCCGGAGGGGCGCGCGGCAGAACTCACGTGCCTTAGGGAACACGCGTGTTGTGCCACACGCGGCAGCTGCGAACGGGCTGGGGAGGGGGGCTACACAGATTTCTCCTCCCAGCCCTGGGAAAGCAGCCCCAGTCGAGCTCCCACTGCTGAGTTTTCCCAGCCCCACTGGGAATTGGCTCTGGCGGCTTCCCCCGCCCAGCTCCAGGCTCCTCCTCGCTCCAGTTGTGCAGAGGCTCTGGCTGTCTCCTTCCATCCGGCTCGGTCCCAGGGTGCGAGGGCGGGAGGGGAGCTCCCTCCCCTTCCTGGCCTAGGATCTCGTCCCTTAGTGCCCTCAGCACTGCCAGCCTCACCCAGCGCCGGCTCCGCCCGGGGGTGCTGGCGGCTGCCCTAGCGATCCACTGCGCGTGGTGGGTGCTGCGGCCGGCCCTGGAGCAGGCTGCCAGGGAGCAGAGCTTTTCCTCACAGCTCCCCTGGCCGTGGCAGCTCGCTGAGGGCTGGCCCGTTCACCTGCAGCACAACCCGCGTGCGGGGGCCCGTCGGCACAGGGCGAGTCACCCCGCGGAGGGGCCGGGCACCGAGTCTCACATGCCCCTGGCCCCAGGACACGGAGGTTTCCTGCTGCTCTCCCGACCGGCCGGCCGGCCCCGGGGGTTTGACACCAGTTGGCAGGGAGGGGAGCTTGGCCCCGTTGGCACCCTGGGGAAAGCCGTGCCCAGAGGCTCACATGCCAGGCAGCCTCGGGCCCTGCACCACGTTCCAGGCTGTCCTGGGCCCCTCCTGCCTGCTGCTTGCAGATGCTGGGGCCGGTCCCTGCCCTTGGCCAGTGCTCCTGAGGCCCCTCCGGTTGCTGCATTAGGACCTAGGGGCTCAGACAGGAGCCGGGCTGTGACCACGAGGGGCCCGAGGAGCAGGGCTGGGCAGCTCAGCTGCTTACATCCCCACCTTGGGGCTCCCCGGCCATTGTCCCCCCAAACCCAAGGCAACCTCTGACCTCGACTGCATGGAGACAATCAGGTGCCTGGTGCAGCGAAGGGGCCCTGCCCTGGCGCAGGCTGCAGCAGCCACGTCGCTGGGTTCACCCCGGGCCAGACCGGCGTTGGCGGCTCTGGCTCACGTCTAGCCGCTCGGGGAGCAGCGAGTCCCTACGGCTCCGCTTGGGTCCCGCCCGGGGCATTTCTACCTGACTCCAGGAGAGCTGCCGGTTAGGGCCGCCCTGGGGGCCCTCCAGCCAGGAATGCCAGAGCACGGGCTCAGCAGCCGGTAGGCAGGGCCCCCCCATGCTCGGCCAGAGCCCTGCCCTTCCCAGGGGCCCCGCTGAGCAGCTGCTTTGAATTTCGCCTCGGCCTGTTCCCCGGGGCCCCGCTCACTGGGATTGGAGTGGCCAGGCCGGCTGGGGAACAGGAAACTGCTCATTGCCCCTGGGCAGTGCCAGCCGGGGGCCAGACCGCAGCCGCCAAGGCCTCACCCTCCCGTGGGCCCGGCCCCAGCCAGCCAGGGCCAGCCCCAGTGCCAAATCCCCCCTCCCGAGGCCCTGGCAGGGAACCAGCAGGTGCTCAGGCCGCCAGGCCTGGCTACAGTCACGCCTGCTAGTGCAGGGAACAAGGCTCACAAGTCAGCGCCTCGGGCTCCCAGCAGGGCTCCTTGCTTTGCAAACACCGTGGCCGCTCGGCTGCCGTCGCGCCCCCCAGCCAGGCCCAGCGGTGCGTTTCCCACCGCGAACCCGGCCGCAGGCGCCGTGCCGCTCACTGTGAAAACTACTGACCCCAGGGCAGCTGCGCGTGCGAGGAAGAGCTCAGAGCCGTGGTGGGCTCCGGCCCGGCCCAGGGGCAAGCGAAGACACTTCGCCCCCTCGCAGGACCAGCTCCCTGCTCGGTCACTGGGGGGGAGGCAGCCGGTAGCTTCTCTTGGTTTGCTTCCTGCCCAGGCACGAGGACAGCCAGGGGCAGCTCAGACCCCCACGCGCCGGGGCGGGAGCCCTGCCTAGCCAAACCGGGGCGGGAATCCTCGCTCAAAGCCACTTGTGCTCTTCCGGGGAACGCTCCTGCCTTTGGTTTGAGTTGCTGCCTTATAAGTACCCTCTACCCACCAGGAGAGAGACCCGCGCGTGTAGCTTGTGGGCTGGCAGGACCGGGCGCTCGCTTAGCCCCGCTTTTCTCCCTGGCGGCCCCCTCCCTGCCAGCAACGAAGAGGCAATCCAGCGGGCCGGGCGGCACGCCGCTCCCCAGGAACCGAGCGCCGAGCACCCCTTTGTAACTGAATATTAGATATTCTAGTTTTGAAGAGGAAGAGGATCCTGTGCTTTTGTATGTAATTACTAATCCTTGCTCTATACACCACCTAAATATTGTGAGATTGGTGAAGATATAAATTACTTGATATTTTTGGGTTTTTTCAACCATCATGGCCTTATTTGTTCACTTTTTCAGTGGTTTAAACCTGTGAGATAGATGTTTATTGCAAAATCGACATATTGTATAAAATATATTTTGTGTCAATCTTTTGTGCGGAGCGGCCTTCACGTGGGGTGTGAAGAGCTTTTGTAGGTGTCCTGGCCCGGGCGCTGGGCAGTGCCTGTGATCGGATGGTGTGGACGTGTGTAGCTAGAGTGCAAACGCTGTTTTCTACCTTTTGTAGTTCTTTCTTAAGAGAAATAAATCCAGCTGTGTTCTTTGCCTCCCGCACCACCTGGTTATTGGCGGCAGGAGCCGTGCCCGGAGCGCAGTGACGCTCCAGCCCCGCACGCCGGGCCGTCAGGCAAACAGCCGCTGCTCACCGAGCTTGTCAGAATGGCCCAGGGGATTGAGACATCTGTGGGAGTCTCCTAGCCCCCATCGCCACAGGAGATGTGCCTCGATAAAGTATGGATCCCCCGGTGCCCCGTGGGCAGGGCTATTCTCTTCAGTGCAGGGGGAAACTGAGGCACAGAGCCCAAGGCCACACGGAATTCAATTCCAGGCTCGCACCTGAGCCACCCAAACCACTGGGCTGGGTGACGGGGGTTAAATCCCCAGACTGCTGAGAATTCCAGCCCCCCCCCCCCCCGCAGAAAGCGAGGCGAGCCGGCGCCTTGGAAATTAAAACGTTTATTACAGGGAAACGAAAGCCCATTTGAGGAGAACTAAATGATGAACAGTGGGAGGGGCGCTGTGGAATGACCCACCAAGTGTGCGGGGGAGGGGGGCTATCTGGACTCCCAAGGGAAAACCTCCTCCACTGGGAAAAGTGCCGTAAACACCGAACAGAGAATGACACTTAAATACCCACCGAACGGGACCGGAACCGGCCCAGGGGCACGCTGGCCGGGGGGCTCCCCTCCGCCGTGCTGCCTCCCCAGGCCAGGCGCGGCCCGAGCGGAGTTAACAATTCACCACCTCCAAAAGCAGGGGCGGAAGGCGGTGGCCTGACGCGGAGGAAGGGCCCCGCCCTGGCAGAGCCCTGCTGCTCACGCTGAGCGTAAGTCACCGCAGCTCACGGGGACGAGGGTCAGGTCTCCTCCCCCCGTCCCGCCAGCTCGAGTCTCAGCCAGACACGCTGCGCGCGGTCCAACCCCGAGGAGCCGCTCGGCCAGGCTGGGCCCGGGAGGAAGGCGTCCCCTCCCCCCGGAGACTCCTACGTCCAGCCCCTTCCAGCAAAAGCACGAGTTGCGCTAATTAAAAAAGGACGAAGAGAAATGAAAACCAAACGAGACTCAACCGGGAGGAGGTAGTTCAATCCGACGGCCAGGAGCCCGTCACAAGACGATCCAGGTGTAGCGCTCGTTGTCGGCCAGCACCTTCAGGGAGCAGCCTGCAGAGACGACAGCACAGAGGGGTCAGGACAAAGGGCCTGGGCGGAGGGGCCTGGCGAGCCTTCAGCTCCTGCTAGCTGAGGGGAGCACAATGAAAGCCCGGCCCGGCCGCCAGCCAAGAGAGCCCAGCCCCGGATCCCGAGCCTCTGGCCTCCATCAGGCGCCCGGGGCCCAGGGCAGCCACAGGCCCTGGAGAGACGGGACGAGGAGCGGCTGCGAGTCCCCCTCCCACTCCCATTAGGGGTTCTGGGCACGACCCAGTGCCGCAGCTGGGTCCAGGCTGGGAGGGCTTGGCCAGACACTGTCTGCACCAGGGCTGCTGGGGGCCAGTGTCTGTCTGACCCATCAGCCCAAGTTCAGCCAGGGGCCGGCTGCAGGAAGCCCTGGGGTGAGCGTGTCAGCGGCGTGACCCCAGCAGCCCCTAGGAGCACGCGGTTATTTCAGCTGCAGGACACAGCCAGGGGCCAGGCAGTGAGGGCAGAGAAACAGCCCCATGCAGGGAGTCTGGGGCAGGCCCCTGTCTAGAATAGTGTGTGTCAACCTTTTTTTATAAAGTATATTTAAAAAAAGGGGTAAGTACACCTTTAAAAAAAGTACCCCCAGTACCTACAGTTCTCAGAGGCACAAACATTTTTTCTACCGTTGCAACACATCTGTTTAAACAGCTCAATGGTAGCCGGGCGGGCGATGAAACGTCTGGAAAGCTGAACCCAAACATTCAGTTTTCTCCACATTTCAGGGTACTCGCCCCGCTGCCTGAGGAACCCTGCTCTAGAGACCGAGCAGCACAGCCCAGGCAGGCTGGGAACGGCGCGCTGGGAGGCCGAGCGCGGACGGCGATCTTCCATCTCGCGCACGCAGCCCCCCCGGGCTCCCCCCCAGCGAGGGGACCGGCCGTTACCTTTATGAAGTGCCTCGTTGGTCATCCTGTTGACGTATCGCCCGCTGCTCTCGGGCACCAGCCACTTCATCACCATGTCCACACAGCTCTTCCGGTAGGAGCTCCACACGCTGCCGCTGCGGACGGCACAGACACTGAGCTCGCGGAGCCAGGCCACGCCCTGAGGGGGGGGGTCAAGCCCCAGGCAGCCCTGGGATTCCGGCCACCCCCACCAGCCCAGGGGAGGCGGAAGGCAGCCGGGTGCCCAGCGAAGAGCGCCGGGAGGGGCACTTGGGTGGGGAAAAGGGGGGGTTGAACTGGGGCGGCAGCATTTTCGGGGCGCAGGGAGAGGCTCTGAATCTGAACAGCGAAGGGCTGAAGGAGCCAGGATCCAGCCGCCCTGCCACGCACCTGGTCTGCCCCTTGACTTCCGTGAGGTCTCCCACGCTGACGGTGACGAAGGTGCCGGTGTTCAGGTCCCAGGCCACTTTCAAGCTGGTGTGATAGGTCTTTGGTCTGGGGAGACACGGGCCTGGTTAGAACAGGGACCCTGCGGGGGACACGCCCCAGGCTCGCTCTGGGCAGGTACCAGAGCCCCCCGGAGCCCACTCAGGACAGAGGCTGGGTGGGTGGAGGGGATCTGTAAAGGGGGTTCCCCTGAAAGCCCCCTGGGCCTCCCCTCACCCGAGTTCCTGCCCTACTCTGGGGACTGGCTCCCCTAAAACATCAGGCCGAGGGGCCGGAGAGGCGGCGGCTGCACTCACCTCAGCTGGCCCTCTTCGTCCGGAGCCGGGAAGGCCAAGAGCAGCAAGCCGATGTTGATGATGACTTGGTTGGTTTCTGGACACACCTAGGGGGAGGGACCGGCCAGGTGACTGGGGAGGCGGCGCCATGCCGGCAAGGGGGTGAGTCTGGCAGAGATCACTGCGGAGCTGGGCTGGACACGGCCACCCCAGGGAGGCTGGATCCCAGTGCCAGGCAGAGGGAAGGGGGCCGGGCTGCCTTCAGCCCTGGATGGCCACTGCAGACCAGGGCTCTCTGCTAAGCCACCCCCCGGCTGCCCTCCCCGTCCCTCGGCAGGCTCCGGACCAGGCGTTGGCGTGCACAGGACGCCTGCCCACGGGATTCCCCGCCGTGCCCGGGCACTGCCGAGGCCAGACAGCGGGACTGGGGCCCCCGACTAAGCGAGATGTGAGGCAGCGACGCGACGGGGGGAGGCCTGTCCCCTCCGATTAGGTAAGTCCGGAGCAGTCGGCAGGAAGGTCAACTCCCCCCCGAACCGGGGCCAGCGCAGCAGCCGGGCGAACGCAGAGGCTGGCACGCCCGCGCCTCCAGGTTCCCGGCCAGACCGTCGCTCCCCACGGAGCCCCAACCGCCACCTGCAGACGGGACCCAGGAGGACACGGCACCCCAGGGCTGGCGTTGCTGGCCGTGCTGTGCCGCAAGAGGGCTCCTGCCGTCGGCTTCATTCCAGAGGGAGCCCCACATTCCTGGCCGGCGCCCTGCTCCGGGATGCAGCCACCAACAGGAAAGTTCCTTGATCCTTCTGGGGATGCACCCAGCAGAGCCGCAGGGGCAACCCCTGCTGGCTCCCAGCCCGGGGAGAACCCCGGGGCCCTGCAGTCACCCTGCCACACTCACGCCCTCACCTCTAAGATGACGATGTCGTAGTCGCTGAAGGAGCAGAACTGCCTGGACCAGGCGGCGTCGTTCCGGATCACCTCGTTAATGACATACTCGAAGTCCAGCGTCAGCTGCTCCACAGTCAGGTACTGGCCCTGCAAGGGGGCAGGGAACCAGACACCTCAGCGTCCGTTTCGCCAAAGCCCTGAGGGCCTGTCGCCTTGCGCCCGCCCTCGGGTGCACCGGGGGCCCGCTGTGTCCGAGGCACGTCCTCCCCCCGAGCTGTGGCTGCAGAAAGGGGCTCTGGTCTCGCCCCCTGGCTCTGCACTGACACAGACACAGACACCGGCTGCTCCAAGCTCCAAGCTGGATTCCGCTCCCGCAGTGCCAGGCCTGTGATGGCAGCTTCCCTGCAGGCTCACGCGCCGCCCTGTGCAAGCCCACGACCCCTCCGGGACTGGCAGCCAGGCTAGAGGGAGGACTCCCTGCAGGCTCTGTGGGGCCTCGCTGGAGCCTCTAGCCGCGCCGACAGGACGAGGTGCCCCAGGCGGGCGGGCCCACAGTGCGACCCTCCTGAAGCCCTGGGGGCCGGGTCCTTCAGAGCAGGGATCCCCCCCTCCCCACACTCAGAGCTCACCAGAGTCCTTAACAAGGCAACGGGACAAGGGGGCACCCACCCGGGGGCGCCCAGCAGCACAGCCAAGGCTACAAGCCAGGTCTCCCGGGTCCCAGGCCAGCACGCTGCCCTCCCCGGCCTCACGCGTCTCCCTGCGTAACCCCCCCGACGGAGCGGAGATCTGCCCCCAGCCCGTCGAGAGGGGACCCTTCGGTGTCTCCTGACTGGAGCCAGGCCAGCAGGGCCGGGCTCTGCCCCAGCTGCCAGTCAGAACGGACCCCTGAAAACGCACCACTCGGCGCCAGCCAGCGCGCACGTGGGGACCTGCTGCCCAGGGAGACGTCGCTATGGAACAGCTGCGGCTGACGCAAGCTTAGACACACCCGCGTCCGCCTGCGCCCCCGCCCCATCGGCGGTCAGAAACCAGGGCTGCCCAGGCCAGCCGGCAAATGGTGGCTCACCGGATTTCAAGCCGACAGCGCCCCCCATACCCACCCCCAGCCCGAGGCCGGGCCTGACCTGGAATATCGCTCTCTCCTTCAGTGGCTTCAGGTTCCGCCCTCGCAGGTCCGTCACGACAAACGGCAGCGAGATCTTGTCGTCCTCGTACTCTGGAAGGGAAGGCGGCGTGAGGCAGGGCTACGGGGCCGAACTGGAACAGGACGAGCCCCCTCCTAAGGGCCCAGGTCAGTGCAATCTGCTCCCAACGGCCTTGCTGCTCAGACCGGCGGCACGTGCCTTTCCGAGCCCGCCTGGGGGCCAGAGCCCCTGCGCCCGCCGGCCCTGCAGGCGCCACAGTGCGGGGGGAGGCAGCTGCTCGACTCCAGGGTTCATGGGATCATTCCAGCGGCAGCTGAGACCGTGGGCTCTGGGGGCCGGGGCTGGCTTCTTGCTGTAGGGTTCAGGGCCAGGCCTGGGGCTGCCATGGGACACACACAAATGGGGGGTTCTAGGTTGGATATTAGAACAAGCTGTGCCCCATGGCGGGTGGGGAGGTGCTGGGCTGGGTTCCCTAGGGCGGGGGTGGAACCTCCAGCCCTAGAGGTGTTTCAGTCCCGGCTGGGATTGCTCAGTCGGGCTGGTCCTGCTTTGGGCCAGGGGCTGGACTCGCTGAGCCCCGAGGCCTCTGCCAGCCTGGGGATTGATTCTGGGTCGGCAGCTACCCCCAAGGCTCCAGGCTGGGGGGGACGGGGAGGGGCCGTGAAAGAGGCGGATTCCGAAGCGGCCCCTCAGCGGAGGCGCCCATCCGCCAGCAACAGCAGCTGGGCCATTTCAGCAAGTGGGTGCATTGACTGGGGCACCGGGCGGGACCCTGCAGAGGGAAGAGACAAAGCCCCGGGCCATGGGGCAGGGGAGGGTCTGCAGCGACCAGAGCCACCGCACTGAGCCGCTCCTCCTGGCGCCAGAACCGGGGAGCAGCCCTGCGCCGGGATCTCCCCAAGGGGGACAGGGCCCCTCTGGCCAGAGGCCCCGGGGAACGGCGCGTGGCTGGGTCTAGCACGGAGGGCGGGCGGGCGGCTCGAGCCCACAGCCCTGGAGGGACGCTGGAGAAGAGAAACCTCGGGATTTTCCACCCTCCCCCACACTGAATGGCTGCAGATTGCAGCGCAGAGCAGGCCCCGCAGAACGGGCCCCGCGAGAGGGAAGCTGGGCCCGGCTCGGCCCATTCAGTCTCCAGCTCTCCACTCAGCCTTGCCACAAAAACGCAAAGCTGCCTCGCAGCCCACAGGGGTAGCACAGGGGTGGGCCCACTTTCGGGTAGGGAAGGTTGGGCCTCCCCGCACAGCCCCCTTGCCTCCTATCTGTCCCCCCAGACCCACCACCAGGCAACTCCTCCCCTGCTCCCCACCCCACGGGCCTGGAACTTCCCCACAACCCCCCATTCTCTGCCCCTTGAGTGGCTCCCCCGAGCCCCCTCCATCAGCCCCACAGCCCCAGGCTCCCCCGAACCCCTCCATCAGCCCCACAGCCCCAGGCTCCCCCGAGCCCCCTCCATCAGCCCCACAGCCCCAGGCTCCCCCAAGCCCCCTCCATCAGCCCCGCAGCCCCAGGCTCCCCCGAACCCCCTCCATCAGCCCCGCAGCCCCAGGCTCCCCCGAGCCCCCTCCATCAGCCCCACAGCCCCAGGCTCCCCCGAGCCCCCTCCATCAGCCCCGCAGCCCCAGGCTCCCCCGAACCCCTCCATCAGCCCCGCAGCTCCGCTTACCGTCCTCCGGCTCCGAGAGGTCGCTGGGCTCCAGCACGTACCGCAGCTTGGTGTAGTTCACGTAGCCGGGCTCGGCCGTCTGGCTCTCCAGCTCCGGGCCGGCAAGGGGAGAATCCTTCGGGGGCTGCTCCCCTTCTGGAGTTCGGTCTCCCCTGGGCGAGGAGAGGCCGTGGTGCAGGCGGCAGTCACTCCCAGAGGGCCCCAAGCACGGCCTGGCCTCCCACGCTGCCCCAGCCGGGACGCCCTGGGACAAGGACCCGTGCGGGCCGGTGTCCTTGGTGGGACAGCACTCTGACTGGCTGTCAGCTGCCTCCTCCTCAGGGGCTGGGCCTTTCGCCTCCTGGGCCCGGCGGAAGATGTCGGCCACAAACTCTTTGGCCTTGGCCACAGCTGGCGACAGCTCCGGGGGTTTGATGGGGCCTTGTGGGCCCGGGGCAGCTCTGCTGGCAGCCACTGGCGCAGCCCCGCTCCGGCAAGGGGAGCTGCCTCCTTCCATCCGCTCCTCCGCGCCCGCGGGGCCCGGCATGGCACCTGCAGCACCACACGCCCCCGCCCGGGGGGGCGGCGCCTGGGTCCTTCGCTCGTAGAGGATCTGACAGAAGCTGCTGTCCTCTAAAGCGGAGAGAGGGAGGAAGGGGTTAAAGAGGCCACGGCCACACAGACACAACTCAGCGTTTCCCCGGGACAAGTGGGAGCAGCCCCGCGTCCCCGATACCTGGGCAATGGGCGCAGCTCCCTGTACCCCAGGGGCGAGCGACACGCGCCCTCCTGTCCAAGGTGGCGGCTAGGCAGACCCCGAGGGCGAGGAGGACCGCCCGGCTCCTGTAGGGCGGGTCCCACGGCGCTTCCCGGGCGTTACGTGCTCCCGATCGCTCCTCGGGAGCTGGGCAGAGCCAGCGCCCCCATCGGAGGGGGAGCCACGGCAGAAGGCTACTGGAGCCTGAAGTCGCTTCTCCCAAACCCTAGGCTAGCGCACTAACCATTGGACCATCCTTCCTCTCCCCAGCACTGGGATTCTGGACTCACTCCCCCTTGGCTTTGAGGCCAACGAGGAGGCCAAGCGGTAATTTGCACAGCGGCGGCCCCCTCCCCGAGGTCGGCGCTTTGGGATCTGCGGGGGCTTTGCAGACATTGAGGAATGGAGGTGACAGGCCAGGTCACGCAGGGAGCCAGCAGCAAAGCCAGGAAACCCCAGCACCCGGCGTCTGCTCTGGCCTCCAGCACCCGCAGGAACCGCAACACCCCTGGAGTAAAATCCAACTGACCCGCTAGCTCCCCCGGCTCCGTGTGGCCCCCACCGCGTCTGGGTTTCTCCCACGTCCGCTGCAGGCTTCTCTCCCCGGGAGATCAGCCAGCGTCAGTCCCATCTGCTTTCGGGGGCCACCAAGCAGGGCCCGGGGCCTGAGTACACACTAACGCTGGGCCTGGCTTTTCTACGCAGAAACCCGGCTGGGGCGCAGGGAGGGTTTGCACCCTCCCAAAGGGAGGCTGAGAACCCCGATTCCCGACAGGTGCCTTGCCTGAGCGGCTCTTAAAACCTCCAGTGACGTCAGCACGGCCTTCCATGCTGCCCGAGGCATGGCACCCCACCATGGACCAAACCGACAGGGCCCCAGGAACTGCCGCAGCCGGGGGCCCCCCAAAACAGCCTGCTGCAGCAGCTTCTGGCCTTGGATCTCAAAGCACTTTGCAATCCCGGATTAACCCCGGCAGCCCCCGGCCGGTCTCCCAGCACGACACAAACCACTAGGATCAAAAGTGAGTCTCACACACGGCATCTGCTGAAACCCGGCTGTTTAACTCAGTCCCCTTTTTCAAAAAACAGACCGAGGGTTAACTTGAACGCGGCCGCGGCCGCCAGGGGACGACCTAACCTCACCGCAATCCACTCCAACGTAACTACATTAAAATACGCGGCAACAACGAGCTCTGTAATGTTAACGAGCGACCGTGCAGCCGTGGTTTGCAGACCTCTAAGAGACTTCGTCCATCTTCCCAGGTCGGCTCAGGCTTTCTAACCAGGCCAGCGACCTGTTCGGCGGGAGGCCCGTGTGTGCGGCCTCTACTGTGGGGCCAATGCTAGTATGGACGTAGCTCTCCGGCACGTGCGCTTTACAGCCGAGGTCAGGTCATTCTCCCCATTTTACAGACGGGGAAACAGACACAGGGAGGGGAAGCGACTTGCCCAGGCTCAGCTAGCAAGTCCCAGTCTGATGCTCTATCCACTAGACCACACTCTCTTCTGTAGTAAACTGAGGGGGCCTCCCCCTCACCTCCACCCCCAGCCTCTGCTGGTTTTCTTGCATTGCAAGCTCCTTGGGCAAGGAGAACAGGTTGTACAGCACCTAGCGTAACAGGCCCCTGGGCCCAAAGACCACCCCCCCCGCCAAGGCCTAGGCAGCTGCTTTGTTCCAGGTGAGCGAGCAGCCGCCAAGTGGGGAAGGCGGGTCCCACGTGGTAGCTGGGGCTCCGAAGAATGCCCTGTAGCTCTCTTATGGCCAGGCCCCGTGGCTTGCAGGACACCAGCCCTGCCCCGGAGCCCCTGACAGTCTAAGCTGCGGGAGAGCCAATATCCCGGCCAGGAGGGACCGAGCGAAGCAGCCGCCCGAGCACGGCCGGGAAGGCGCCCAGGCGCGGTAACGCTCTGCCGGCCCCGGCGCGGCGCCCACCTGTGGTGCGCACGGAGACCGCGCACGCTACGAGGGAGTAGCTGGTGTTGAGCAGCACCACCTGGTCCTTCTTGAGCTGGAAGGCTGGCTGGAATGTGGGAAACGGGTAGACCACCTGGTACTTGGTGTGCAGCATGAAGCCGTGCTGCAGGCAGTGGGCGTGCGGGTCCCCTGAGGAGGCACAAGCAGAGGGACCCGTGAGCCCGTCCCCGCCCGCAAGAGGAGAACAGCGAGGGGGGGCGGGGGGGTCAGACAGTCCCAGAGACACCCGCGGCGAGCCTGCTAGGACTAACTGAACGAACCCCACTGGTAACCTTGGTGCTGGCTGGAGGGGGAAACTGAGGCACGGAGCATGACAACTTGCCAAAAGCCAAGCAGCAAGAGGAGCCCGGAGTCCCAACTGCCCCCCAAGCCACCGGTTCTCAAACAAGCAACCCGAGGCCCCCCCCCCCCGTTTTGATTCGACTTTCAGGGACCCCCTGCCCTGTCCCTTCACCGAGGCCCCACCCCCACTCACTCCATCTCCTCCCCTTCCATGGCTAGCTCTTCACCCCCCAACGCCCTTTCACCGGGCTGGGGCGGGGGGCTGGGTGCCGGGTGCCATGAGGGATCCGACATGGGGCCATGGATGAGATGTTTGGGGAGCAAGGGAGGCTCTGGGTTGGAGCAGAAGGTTGGGGGGGATGCAGGACAGGACTCTGAGCTGGGACGGGATGGGGGGGGGGGATGTGCATGGTGGGGGGAGGTTAAGGTGCAGTATCCCGACAGCGCTTACCACAGATCCCAGGAAGCGGCTGCCAATCCCTGTGGCCCCTAAGTGCATGGGGGGCCAGGGAGGCTCCACACGCTGCCCCTCCCCCCACTGCTATAGAGCTAGCACTGGGGCACTGGCCATGTGTGGAGTCTCCCTGGTCCCATGCACCTAGGGGCCACGGGGACTTGGAGTTTTCCAGGGTGGGCAGGGAGCTGCCTTGGCTCTGGGAGGAAGGGCAGAGGGAGGAGCTGATAAGCAGTGCCCAGGGACCCCTGGGGTTTCCCTCCTGAATCCCGGGACCTGCAGACCCCAGTTTGAGAAACACGGCCCTAAACCAATCCGATCTCATTCCTTCCCGCCCCCAAGCGTATCTCCCCGCCTCCGCCCAGCGGCACAGCCTGCGCTGGTCCAGCAGGAAAACGCCCACCAGCGGTCCCCGTGCGCGCGGCTCCAGTGGCGAGGGACCGTCTGCCCAGCTCACCTGGATGTGCTAGGGCCATATCCCTGCAGCCGGGGCAGTACATGAGCGGGGGCATGGCCACCGTGCTGATGTAAATATCCCGATGGTTTTCATCGCTCATCATCATCATGTTCATCAGCAGCCCGTTTGCCGAGCGCGTGCTGCCGGGGAGAGAGGAGACACAGCGGGTCCCGGTCAGAGGTCAGGCATTCAAACCCTGTCTCACCCACATCTTCTGCCCCTGGACTGGCACAGCTTTCACACCAGGCTCCTCAGCCAGCCGCCATGCGGGAGCGGGGGCGAGGCGGCTCTGCGAAGGGCCCAAGCAAAACTGGCATCGCAACTATGGTCCACTTACTTTTCTTTGACAAGAGCCTCGGGGCTAAGGGCAGGACTGAACCGTGCTCAGAGCTCCAAGAGCGGGTTTCACAGGCGGTGACGTTACAGTCGAACTCCCAGCCACCGCTGGGGTGACGGAAACTTCCCCGTGTGCTTTGGCTGTAAGCTCTCGGGGGCAAGGGCAGGCTTTGGGTTCAGCCTGCGCAGCGCACGACACAAGAGGCTCCTGCCCTAGCTATCGCACCACACACAAACACAACGCGGAGGGAAGAGACACACATCGCTGCCAGTTCAACGGCACACAAAGCCACGTACAGTCACTGAAAACAGGCGGAAAACAAAGGAGGCTCGTCCTCAAAAAGCAAACAAAACAGCAAGGGAAGTGAAATCATTTTGCACGGCCGGGGAGGGGCGTATGCCAGCCCACGCGCACCAGTTAACCGTGTAGATGTTTACACTTTCACCAACCACAGCACACGCACCCCATCTCTCTCTCTCTCACTTGCCAAGTCAGGGAATCTGGCTCTTCCAACCTCAGGCGGGGAGAAAGTAACCAAGCCCTGGCTCTCCCCTTCCTACCCCAAACCCCCGCTCCTGACAGCCATAAGAAGTCTATCTTCTAGGGCGGAGGCCCGAGCAGGGAGAGGCTGAAGGGAAGACTTGGCTTGCGCCGGCCAGGCGAGGGTGAGGAACGCAATTTCGAAGGCCAGTCCCACACGTGTGTGTTAAGCGACGTAGCTGTGTCTGTTTGAGAGGGGCAGGACTGCTTCGCACACAAACCCCTCGGGGACGCGGCTGGCAGCGGCAATGAAAGATTTGCTGTGGGTCTCAATGGCCTGTAACCCGTTCCGGGGTGGGGTGGGGGCAGTTGGGGGGACAGCACGGAGATCAAAATCTACCCAAATCTCTCCTCCTCCCTCCACCCTGCCAGACAAGACTCATTTGATGGAACTCACTTGAAGCCAAAGACAATGACCTTGGAGGAGTCGCTGGGCCACTCACACACAGTCAGGTAAAGGTCACTGTAGATTTCTTCATCTTGAAACAAGCGAACCTGTCGTACCTATGGGAAGAACAGCGGGAACTGGACTGAAGCCCGATGGAAGAAAACAGAGAACCAAGGGAGTGGGATCTGGAATCAGAACCCCACCGGGAAAACACCTGCAAGGCCAAAGTTACTTGGGAAGGTCTTGGAAGAGGCTTGGCTGGGATCAGGCGTTCACTGAAGATGTTCGGTTGGGCACAGACAGGACTGAAATGTAAAATTACCTGATTCCCCCTTCTCTCAGGAGGGCCCCAAAATGCTTTAGACACAAACCAACTGCACACAAGAAATCACTGCGTACAGCTGCCTCTGGGGTGGAGCACCACATAGTTTGACAGCGCACAGCACCAGCATTTAGCACAGGAAGAACTGAAACCACGGGGAAAATGCGACAGTTTCATTAGGGATCTGGGGAGGCCAGCTTCTTAACGCGAGCAAAGTGCACCCGAAGGATTCTCCAATGGCCCAGCTGGGATTTCCTTCAGTCTCCCTTAAAGCGCAGACCACGCCAAACCCTGGTCAGCACTAGATCCCTCTGGATCTAGGGATGTAAAATAACATGCAAAGAGTTAGTGGCTAAGCATTAGCTTTAACTGGTTAATGGAAGTCCTGCAGGCGGGTACTGCTTGGACTGTGTCCAGCCCACCATACCACACCCTGGGCGGAGGACTGCTCCAGCCGGACTAGGCCGCTGGTTAGCCATTTACCCCAGAAGTGTGCCGGTAAAGTTAACCCTTCGCAGCCCAAAGGGAGAATATCTGCAGGAAGTGGGTCTTCATTATGCTCAGTTCCTTCCGGAGCAGGGATGTTAAATGTCGGTTTATTGAATAGTCTCCAGGGGCGGCCGGCAGCCAGTGCACTCCGGCCCCAATCCCGAGGAGCCCCCTTGTCACTCCACACTGCTGCCTCTGGATCAGAGGCTGCAGCCTAGGGTGCCAGGCAGGAGCTGGTCTGTGAGGGGAGCCAGTTTAAAAACCAGCTCGCCTCATCGACTGGCTGCCTGTCACCCCACGCTGCCTGCCTGGCTCCTAACACGTTTTAAATAGAGAATCGCAGTGGGAGTAGGTCCCGGAACCGTCACGAGCCAGGCTGCTGGCCAGCCTGCTAAAAAATGCACAGGCAAGGGGGAGGAGGGATGCAAAAGCTTATCGGTTAATTGACTACACCAGGTCTGCTCAACTTTGGAAGCCTCAGGGGCCTCAATGATACTCACAGCACATGCTGAGGATCGCAACTTAAGTGCGGTTGCAGAGACATGCAACTATTTATACAAATATATGCAAGGCTCTGCGCATGTGCAGATCACTCCGGGCCGGCTCTTCCGGGGCCACGGGCGAGTAGATTACACTATTTGTCAAGCCCTGACTATATGCAAATAGCTTCTTGCACACTGACAGGCATGAATGCAGAGATTAAGGCAAGACCACACAACACACTGGCCCCATTTAAGCCAGTTTTGCTGATACTCATAAAATGCGACATTTACCCGATTTGCACCCACGTGACATCACTTTTAATGAGCAACGACAGTCCAGGAATGTAACTACTAAAACGCATCTCAACCGAAGACCGTTCTACTGACTTGCCATTATGGAGCGTGTTCCAGTGGAGGCCATGTTCAAAGGATCCACCCATGGGCAGCACGTTAAGCCCCACGTAAACCCAAACTGCACCGCAGGTCGCACGCAGTCCACGGGCCGCGAGTTGAGTAGCCCCGGACTACACCCCTATTCTGGAGTCTTCCCTCCCCCCATAGCAGAGGGGGACGTGTACACACCAGCTTCAGCTTGCTGTGGACATTGAATTCCCACCAGTAGAGGTGGTAGATGTAGAAGGAGAAGTCGTCATCGCCGCTGTTGCTGGTATATGACAAGACGTACCTCCCGCACTTGGAGAAACCAAGGAAGATGTGTCTGGAAGGGAAGCACAGGACAGAGCACTCACAGCATTCACATCCCCACCTCGCCAAGCTTGCTGGGCCTGGCAGCTCCCCCTGCTTGTGTTTCACAGCCCCCTCCTCACCCCCCCCCCCCAAAACCGGAAGTCAGGTTGGCGCCCTCCGACAGGAGGGAATGCACTTAACAGACCATGCCACTGCTTACCCTGCACACAAGAAATCCTCGTCAACAATATTCTTCAGGGAGACGCACACCCGGGGGGGCAGCTTGCGGAAAAGGCGGGGAGAAAGCTGCCCGCTGATCTGGAAAGAGGGTGTGTGTCAGAGGCTCTGCGGTACGTCCAACAAGAGGCAGGCTCAGGACATCCATGGATGTGGGGGTACCCCAAACGCCCTGACTTGTGGCCTGGGGAGGCCTTCCGCTTGTAACCCCAGGGTGCAGAAGGAGCTGAGCTAGACAAGGGCTACTTGGGGCTCAGGGGTTTATTTTCGAGAACGGTGACCGCACTAGGCGCAGTCCTTGCGCTCTCTGTCGCAGCCCCCAGGGCTGGGCCTTTTGGGGCAGGGGCTGAAAGGAGCAACCTGGCTGCAGGCTGAGGGCAGCAGACACAAAACTAGGCGCCAGGACTCCCCCCGTTCTACCCCCAGCTCTCATAGAACCATAGAGCTGGAAGAGACCCCAAGAGGACATCAAGTCCAGCCCCCTGCCCAAGGCAGGACCAATCCCAGCCCCCCAACCCTCACCCCCGCCACTCCCTCTCCAGTCAGATCAGCCCCTTGTGTGGAAACTGCCCTCTCTTCCTTCATCGCGCCCGACTCGGCCTCTACAGGCTGAATGCCCACATCCCCCTGCCTCTTACTGCCCTCCCGGCACCCTCCCAGTCACACCCTGCACCCTACAACCGCCCCGCACAGCCCCCCGCGGGAAGCACCCCTCCCCCGCAAAGCAGCTCCCTCCCGGGAACTCCTCCCCCCCGCAGGGCCTCCCACCCCTGGCAATGAGCCCCCAGCCTGTCCCCACAGGACCTCGATTAGTCCAGACCCCATGCCCTGCGCACGCACCCCAGGACTCCCCACGTGCCCCCCCACGGCTCCCTCCTTCTCCCCCGCCCCGCCCCCATGTGCCCCCCCCACAGCTCCCTCCTTCCCCCCGCCCCGCCCCCATGTGCCCCCCCACGGCTCCCTCCTTCCCCCCGCCCCGCCCCCATGTGCCCCCCCACGGCTCCCTCCTTCCCCCCGCCCCGCCCCCATGTGCCCCCCCACGGCTCCCTCCTTCCCCCCCGCCCCCATGTGCCCCCCCACGGCTCCCTCCTTCTCCCCCCCCGCCCCCATGTGCCCCCCCACGGCTCCCTCCTTCCCCCCGCCCCGCCCCCATGTGCCCCCCCACGGCTCCCTCCTTCTCCCCCGCCCCGCCCCCATGTGCCCCCCCACGGCTCCCTCCTTCTCCCCCGCCCCGCCCCCATGTGCCCCCCCACGGCTCCCTCCTTCCCCCCGCCCCGCCCCCATGTGCCCCCCCACGGCTCCCTCCTTCCCCCCGCCCCGCCCCCATGTGCCCCCCCACGGCTCCCTCCTTCTCCCCGCCCCGCCCCCATGTGCCCCCCCACGGCTCCCTCCTTCTCCCCCGCCCCGCCCCCATGTGCCCCCCCACGGCTCCCTCCTTCTCCCCCGCCCCGCCCCCATGTGCCCCCCCACGGCTCCCTCCTTCCCCCCGCCCCGCCCCCATGTGCCCCCCCACGGCTCCCTCCTTCTCCCCCGCCCCGCCCCCATGTGCCCCCCCACGGCTCCCTCCTTCCCCCCGCCCCGCCCCCATGTGCCCCCCCACGGCTCCCTCCTTCCCCCCGCCCCGCCCCCATGTGCCCCCCCCGGCTCCCTCCTTCTCCCCCCCCCACCCCCATGTGCCCCCCCCCCGCGGCTCCCTCCTTCTCCCCGCCCCGCCCCCACCCCCCCCCGCCCCCCCCTCACCTTGACCCGCTCGAGCTGCCGCACCACGTGCTCCCGGCGGCCCCGGCCCCCCCCGGAGGATCCGCCCCCCGCCGGGCCCCGCTTCCCCCCCGGGCCGCCCCGCTCCGATTTCGAGCTGGGCGCCATTTTCCCCCCGGCCCCCTCAGCTTCCGGAGCGTCCCGGCCCGCCGCCGCCTCTCGCGCCCGGTCCCGCCCACGCTGCTCGTCCATTGGCCAGCGCCGCCGCCCGCCGGGATTTGAGATCACTCCGCGAGTGCCATTGGTCCACTCGGCCGTCAATCGCGAGCGTCCCGCCCCAAAGAGCTCGCTCACCAATCAGAACCCTGTCGCCTCGGCCCGCCCCGTCAGTTCGCGTTGTGTGATTGGTGGCGAATTACTGTCAGTCTCTGTGCCGTTTGGTTGCTATGGAGAAGCGCTTCAAGAGAGACCCGCCTCCAGGGGCGGCGGGAACAAGGGTCCTTGGGCGCAGGGGCACTAAGAGGCACCTGACAGACACGGGGGCCTGTGCACCGTCGTCATGGCGACGGGCTCCATATGTCCTTGGCGCACGAGGCCCTGCCATGGCATGAGAGAGACAGCCCACTGGCCAACAGCCGACAGCCCGGCAACCAACCGCCGACAGCCTGGCAACCAACCGCCGACAGCCCGGCAACCAACTGCCAACAGCCCGGCAACCAACTGCCGACAGCCCAGCAACCAACCGCCGACAGCCCGGCAACCAACCGCCGACAGCCCGGCAACCAACCGCCGACAGCCCGGCAACCAACCGCCGACAGCCCGGCAACCAACCGCCGACAGCCCGGCAACCAATTGCCAACAGCCCGGCAACCAACCGCCGACAGCCCGGCAACCAACCGCCGACAGCCTGGCAACCAACCGCCGACAGCCCGGCAACCAACTGCCAACAGCCCGGCAACCAACCGCCAACGGCTGACAGCCCGGCAACCAACCGCTGACAGCCTGCCAACTAACCACCAACAGCCCGGCAGCCAACAGCCTGGCAACCAACCACCGACAGCCTGCCAACCAACCGCCAACAGCCGACAGCCCGGCAACCAACTGCCAACAGCCCGGCAACCAACTGCCAACAGCTCAGCAACCAACCGCCGACAGCCGACAGCCCGGCAACCAACTGCCAACAGACTGGCCAGCCACAGCCGACAGCCTGCCAGCCAACCGCCGACGGCCCGGCAGCCACCCGCTGACAGCCCGGCAACCAGCCGCCGACAGCCCGGCAACCAACTGCCAACAGCCCAGCAACCAACTGGCTAATTGCCGACAGCCTGGCAACCAACCACCGGCAGCCTGGCAACCAACCGCCAGCAGCCTGGCAACCAACAGCCAACAGCTCGGCAACCAACCGCCCAACAGCCCAGCAACCAACCGCCAATAGCCGACAGCCCGGCAACCAACAGCCGACTGCCCAACGGGCAAACAGCCGACAGTCCAGCACCCAACGGGCAAACAGCCGACAGTCCAGCACCCAACGGGCAAACAGCCGACAGCTCAGCGCCCAATGCGGTAACAGCCAACAGCTTGGCATCTAGTGGGGTAATAGTGACAGCCTGGCACCCAATGGATCCAAAGCTGATAGCTCAGTGCCCAATGGGGCAACAATGACAGCCTGGCACCCAATGGGCCAACAGTCTGGCACCCAACAGAGCAACAGCATGGCACTCAACAGGCCAACAGCTGACAGCTCTGTGCCCAATATGTCAATAGCCAATTGGCCAGCGCCCAACAGGGCACGAGCCAACAACTTAGCACCCAACTGGGCAACAGTTAAATGGTAGGGCATCCAAAGGGCAACAGCCTGGTGTCCAAAGGTATAACAGCAACACCCTGGTGCCAGTGGGACAATAGCCTGGTACCAAATGGGGGGCAACAGCCTGGCACCCAAGGGGCAGCATCCAAAGAGCATGATGCCCAACAACAATGCCAACCAAACAACACGGCATCCCATGGGGCAGCTGCCAAATGACATGGTACCCAATGATGACAATAGCCAAATGGCATGGTGCTCTATGACAAGGACAGCCAATGAAAATAACAGCCCAGAGACGGCATAGGAAGTGGCATGGCCTCTGATGGCAGTGTGGCCCAACAACGACAGACAAACTGGATGGCACTGTGATAGGGCTCGACCCCAAGGCCCAGAGGTTCATAGAGAAGGCCTCCAGGAGGCTAGAGTGGCTGTGGCAGAGCCAGCCAATCAGGAGCCAGGAGGGACTACAAAAGGAGCTGCAGGAGCTCAGCTGCAGCCCAGATAGGGGAGGGAGAAGGCTGGGGGCTGGCAGAACCAAGGACAGCTCAGAGCGGGGAGCTGTTCAGGACACGGTCTCCAGGAGGAGAAGCCCTGGAGGCCTCCCTCTCCTAGCGAGGGGAGAAACAGACTGAGAGGCTGGACTCAGAGAGCCTGGAAGGCTGGGTGTCTTGACCCAAAGCTGAGTAGCCCGAAGGTTGAAGGCAGTGCAGGAACCCACAGTGAGCCAAAAGGAGGCGCTCGTGTGAGGTGAGGGCTGGCCCCGTTACCGGCACCCCTGAACAGCAGGGGGCACCCAGGGTATGTCTACACTACCCTCCTAGTTCGAACTAGGAGGGTAATGTATGCATACCGCACTTGCTAATGAAGCCCGGGATTTGAATTTCCCGGGCTTCATTAGCATAAGCGGGGAGCCGCCATTTTTAAATCCCCGCTGCTTCGAACCCCGTGTAGCGCGGCTACACGGGGCTCGAACTAGGTAGTTCGGACTAGGGTGCCTATTCCGAACTACCGGTACTCCTCGTTTCACGAGGAGTAACGGTAGTTCGGAATAGGACCCTAGTCCGAACTACCTAGTTCGAGCCCCGTGTAGCCGCGCTACACGGGGTTCGAAGCAGCGGGGATTTAAAAATGGCGGCTCCCCGCTTATGCTAATGAAGCCCGGGAAATTCAAATCCCGCTTCATTAGCAAGTGCGGTATGCATACATTACCCCGCTAGTTCGAACTAGCGGGGTAGTGTAGACATACCCCCCATGAGAATGCCTGCTCCATGGGGAAAAGGCACGATGCCCAGTGGGGTGGCAACTCAATGCATTGTGCCAGATGGTGCAGGCCAAAGACAACAAGAGCCGAATGGCTTAGGACCCAGTGGGGAAGCAACCCACTGGCCTGGCCCACAACGGTGGGCAGTCAGATGGTAGCACCTTGCCCCATTGGGCTGACAGCCAAAGCACGTCGCACCGGCGGGGCAGCCCAAAGGCAGCAGCAACTAAAGGGCGCAGCTCAATACCAGTGACACTGTGCCCAAAGCGGGGGACGCACTAAACTGTCGTTGTATCCCAACCAAATTGTGTCGCTGCCGTGCGCTGACGCATGCTGCACTACAACGGCCCCAGTCGGTAAAGAGGGAGCGTTGTAGATACTGAGGCCAAAAGAGACCTTTTTGATCAGCTGCTCTGTCTTCCGGCAGAAAGCAGACGGGAGAGTCTGACCCAGTGGTTCCCGAGTGAAGCCCTGAATAGCTGAGTCTAAGCGTCCCCTGTAGAAAGACAGCCACACTTGGTATATGTCCCTGGGAGCCCTGAAGAGAAATTCCTTCATCTCTGTGATGCGCTCTGTCTGGTGATGAGCACCACGGTAAAGGCCACAAGGAAACATCATCCACTTGCCCACAAATGTCACTGCTTCGGCCTGGGGCCATCCTGCCCCAACTGAGCATGATGTCAGACCCTCCACATGTGACATGGACATGAGGTCCGAAGCCCTGGATGGAAGCAAGGGGCCGCCCCTCCCTTGTGGAGTCCTAGAAGGCATGAGAAACGCAGGATCCTCCACCCTCACTTGGGCGTGACATACGTAAATGACCGGGGACTTATTTATGAAGCACATTGAAGGAATCGGTCAGAAAATGAGCTGAGAGCTTCCACCTGCTCGTCAACATGGGGGTGTTAATAACACCGTGACCATCTCCCTGCAACATCCCTCCGGCGCATTCAGGCACTTGACCAACGGGAATGGATTGAGTTTCACCAAACTCCGGGGTGGTAGGTCAGTCCAGTGCTTTTCAAACTCTTTTGTTGATGCCTGGGACCCAGTAGAATTTGACTCGAGTGTGGGCTCCGGGGTGGAGCTGAGGATGAGAGTTTTGGGGTGTAGGAGGGGGCTTTGACGTTGGGGGGCAGGGCTGTGGCAGGAGGGGCTCACCTTGAGCAGTGCAGCGGGGGGGCTAAGGCAGCTTCCTGCCTGACCTGGCCTCGCAGACCATGCTGCGCCCCAGAAGCAGCCAGCAGCAGGTTTCCAGCCAATGGGAGTGCGGAGCTAGTGCTGGGGCAGGGGCAGTGCGCGGAGCCCTATGCAATCTCCCTGTGCCCCCCACCTAGGAACCAGGCCTGTTGCCAAGTCGCTTCTGGGGCACGGCGCAGTCTGCGGTGCCAGGACAGGCAGGGAGCTGCCTTCACCCCCCCACTGCTCACCTGATCCCCCTGCAGCAACGAGCCCCAGCGCCCGACATCCCAACCCCCAGGGCTGGGTTGTGCCCCATCATTTGGAAACTGCGGGGTCAGCATGATTAACCCCTTTTGTCACGGGGAGAGGGAACCTGGGACACAGAGAAGGGAAGTGAATTGGCCAAGGGCACAGAGCCTGGGATGCCGTGTGGGGCTTTGGACTAATTGCTAGTCCAATATACTGCCTGAGACCGAACCCCCCTGAGATCTCCCCACTAGGCTCCTCCCCTCACCGGAAATAGAACCCAAGTGACTCACACTCATGCTTCTGCCCATCTGCCTTGTCTCCCAGACCCCTGCTCTGACCACTGCAGCACACTCGGTCCAGAGCCAAGAATAATCGTCACCCCAAGTTGGATCTTTAGCACTGTAGGACAAAATTCATCCCACTTGGCATAAGCAGGCATTCCACCGGTGTATGCCGGATCTTGGCTCAGCCTTGGCATTGAAATTCACCTGCCAGGAGAGCAGAGGATCAGGGAGGGGGAAACAGCCCCATTCCTCACATCCCTGGCTAGCTGAGAAACAGCTGGGACCTCGTCACAGGCTCCCTGCAGGAGCGGGGTAGTGTCACGGCTCTGTTCCCTGTCTGCCTCAGAAGCTGGCGGGACTCGTCATACGCTGGCAAATGGTCGGAATGTGGGGACTGCGAAAGAAAAGTCAGAAAAATATGTTTACAGTTTCATCCGGGCCGTGAGCCAGCCAAGCCAGGCTAGAGCCTGGCCTATAAATAGGGCTTTAAAACTAGCTTCCAGGGGTCGGCCAGTCAAATACCAGGAATACTTTTAAAATGAGCTCCGGAATCTTGCTACCGTATCCCATTGTTAGTGATGTAAGGCAAGATAAGTGTTAATCCACTGCCATGCTACAAGGCATCATCTGGTTGCTAAAGGGCCCAGGAAGTTCTTTAAAAAACCAAACCCATATTCCTCTGCTGTAGTACCCATGCAGAGAGGTGAATAAAGAAAAGTTCTTTACTTGTTCCCTAAATAGAAGAACTAGAGGACACCAAATGAAATTAATGGGTAGCAGGTTTAAAACTAATAAAAGAAAGTTCTTCTTCACACAACCTGTGGAACTCCTTGCCAGAGGAGGCTGTGAAGGCTAGAACTATAACAGAGTTTAAAAAAGAGCTAGATACATTCATGGGGGTTAGGTCCATTAAAGGCTGTTAGCCAGGGGATAAGGAACGGTGCCCCTGACCTCTGTTTGTCAGAGACTGGAGATGGATGGCAGGAGACAAATTGCATGATCATTGTCTTTGGTCCACCCGCTCTGGGGCACCTGGTGCTGGCCACTGTCGGCAGACAGGCTACTGGGCTAGATGGACCTTTGGTCTGACCCAGTCTGGCCGTTCATATGTTCTTATGTTCCTCCAAAGTGGCCGTGGGAGGGAATGGTAAGTTGCTCAGCTGTGGGTCATCGGTTCGGGATTGCTCCTGGCTAATGGCGACTTTCCTGTCGTTCGGGTTGGCGATGGCGGTTTTGGAGCAGGGACTCAGGTCTCTCCTCGTTCGTTCTGTGCAACAGAGTGACGTCTGTGATTGGAGGCTAGTGGGTCAGCTCCAGCGCAGGGGTGCGAGGGGTGTGAGACTAACTGGCTCTTTAGTGGTCAGTTTTTTGGCGTGCCTAAGTGATGTAGGAGGCTAGGTCCCATTTTCAAAAGTCCATCTGGGCTTGCAATCGGGTGCTCAGAAACGATGTGCACGAGCGGTAGATTATGGGGTGGAACAGAGGGAGTTGTGGGCCTTTGCCCTCAAATTCCCCTAGCCCACCAACCACCCACGTTCTTGGCAGTTTCATTGGTGGAGAGGTCAGAAGAGGTAGTAGTCCAGGACTTCTCGAGCTTCCTGGTCTGGATGTCAGATGGGGGACGCTGTCCTCCTTAGGAGGGGATCCCTGATGACCCCCACACATCTCCTCCTCTTGAGAGTGGTGCTCGTGGGATCCCCGCCTCTAGGGCAATGCATCCCATGCCTTCCAGCCGATGGGGGTCTCCTGATCCCATCCCGCAGGCAACTTTTCCAAACCATTCTCTGCAGTAGTACCCGTGCAGCGAGCCTGAAAACAGTTTCTTACCCCTGTCTGCACTGCGGGTACAGGAGTTCTCTTCTCTCTTCTTCTGGGCTCCACATGCTGCCAGTTCCCCCCGCTCTGCACTGCCCTCTCCGGCTCTCCAGCATGCTGCGCCTGCAGCTCCAAACACTGACTTCTGTCCCGAAAGTCTTCCCTCTCTGCTGCAAGGCCTCTAACCTTTAACCTTCTCTTCCAATATGGAGACCGGCTTGCATTTTGTACTGAGGAAGTCCCCACTGTCCTCTGGGAGAGAGACAGACAAGACAGATTGGTGCCTCACAACAGTGATCGCTCACTGTCCGGGTTGTCTTCCCTCAGAGAGCCTCTTCCGATGCGGTATTTGCTGCTCACGAGGGATGTGACATTGCATGAAATCAGCAAATCGAGTAGTCGATGTCATTTCCATCAACTTCCCGATTAGGTGATAAGGGAGGGAAGCTCTGCTGGCGGCTCTTAATCCATTAAAAAAGCCGATGTGCAGTGGGGGCGGGGGGGACTGGGAGCGAGCCGAGACAGCTGATTTCCAGCTCGCGCCTGGTCACCTGCGAGCCTCTGCCCCCCAGAGATGGTTCTGGGGGAAACCGGCTTTTAAGCCAGCTCCCTGCAGCACCAGCTCCTGCTCCCTCCTCTCTCTGAAAGAAGTGGCAAGTGGTGGTGTGGTGGGGAAGCGACCCATGGAGTGACTACCTGACTACCAGATAAGCCCGTGCTTATTGGCCAGTCGACCGGTCGCCGACATCCCTTCTGCTCACAGAAGCCTGAAAGGCAAAACCCAAAACCAAAAGAAAACCACCCCCCAAGCCAACCCACCCTCTGGGAATTCCCCTCAGGCCAATTCCCAGGCAAACTTCCTGTTTGCTGCTCACTCCCGTCCCAACTGGCTGGTTTCCTGTAAGGCTGCTGGCTACACACACACACACTCTCTCTCTCTCTCTCTCTCTCTTCACATTTCATGGTGGTATTGGAAATTGGAAATCTGGCCTGTGGCTTTCACAGCCTCGGTGCTTTTCAGTGACCCAGCTTGGTCTGGAGTGTCTGTAATTACAGGAAGTGTGTGGCCTTGAAAGCAGAGCTTGGGGTTTCTTAACACACAGCTACAGTTTCTCACGGATTCGGCTTTGGCAGTGCCTGGGGCAGCGGCGGATTTAGGGCAGGGCAAGCGGGGCGGCTGCCCCGGACCCCGCGCTTCCCGAGGCTCCACGCATGCGCCTTGGCACCACGGCGCATGCGCTGTGTCAAGGGGGGGGGGGCGCGAAATTTTGCTGCCTGGGGCTCCGCAGCACTGCCCTGGGCCCCGCGACACTCTCATCCGCCCCTGGCCTGGGGCATGTTCCAGCAGCCTCCTTGGATTTCTGTGCAAGGAATGAAAGAATCGAGGCTCAGACATGGCAGGAGTGGGGTCGACAGGGGACGAGTCTGATACTTCGCTCTCGGCTAGTGCATTTCACCTGCCCTTCTCAAAGCAGTTTTAAATGAGGTATTGTCACCCCTCACATCACGGGACTACAGGGAGCTGAAGTGGTCCCTCTGGTGTCCACAACAGACAGGGCCGGATTCATTCTCCTGTGGGCTGGCGACAATTTGATTTTGTGGGACTCCTGTATACAAGTATTTTTCCTAATTTAAAACCAAACGATCACAATTTTGACATCAAGGCTAGGAATGTCATGCTAAACGTGCCTTTTAATGAACAGAAAGCTGTTCTGTGGTTACACTTCAATCTTTAAACATGTAGAATGTCGGTAAGTTCATTCAAAATAGACTATTTCTTCCATATGAGTTTCTTTCTGGTATTCAGAGCCGAGCAATCCTCGATGCTACTGAAATCCAGTTGAGGAAGCAAGTCGTGCTCTGTTAATATTGGAGTCAAATTATTCAGTTTCATCTCATCCATGCTTGACCTCAACTTGTTTTTTATTAGCGCCAGTTTTGAAACAATCGTTCCTCTTCAGTATTAGTTACTGGCTGTGTCAAACAAACCCACGAGGCAATGTCTGCATTGGGAAACACAGACTGCAGACTCTGTTGTCTTAAAATCTAAGGAGTGTCACCGCCGTTTTGTATAACGCGTTTTTTGTGAACTCCCTACATTGAACCAGTTCATCTGCAAAATCCTCTTGTAAGTGGCTCCTATATTTGTTTAGTAGTTCATCTCCTTTCTGCCTCAGAAAGACATGATTCAGCTGTTGAAGATTGTTCATAAATCCAGAATAGCTGCATACCTCTTTGTATGCTTCATACCTACCATGCAACTCTGCAACAAGTTTATCAATAAGAACGTTGAAAATCTCCATGCAAAATTTCTCTCGGCCTGACAATTTAAGAGTCTGGCTCCCCAGACTCATCCTGGTTTTTTATGTTTCAGTTCACGGTGCTTTTCCCATTGATACTGTTCAGAAACTTGAGGTGTTGTTTCTTTAGTGGTAGTTTCCAAGCTGTCAAACCGAACTCATAGACCAGCCACAAAATCCTTTACAGCTTTAGACAAGACAGTTTCAACAGCCTGAAATGCAGTGCTTGCTGCTCGAAAGCAGTTTCCAGCTTGTCTGGTTTCATGATTGGTGCTCAAGCATCGGGGTGCATATTTGGGCTCCCATTTGGATTTGGGCTGGTTTTCCTGAATATTTTTACAATTCAACCATCGTGCTTTTGTATCTGGGGCATGTGCAGACCACCTCTGGTCTGAAAGTTTTCATCATCTTGGTTCACTTGCTGTCTTTTGGCACTAATCCTGCAGTAACAATTTGCCTTTGAGTGGTTGACTCCGAGAAGAAGTTAAAAAGTGACTGAGGAAAGGAAGAAAACATGTTTGCTTCTAAGAAGCAGTTTATGCTTGTTACCCCAATTAAATTGGGTGTGAGCTACGCAAAGTGCCCACTCTGTTAATGGGTTTATCTCCCAAATTCATGATTGCAGACCTTTGTATGCCCGTGACATGTTAATGGCATTGTCATAAGACTGACTTCTGCAATTTGCAGTGTCAGTGTCAAACTTCTGCAAAACTGTTAGAACTGAATTACAAAGCGATTCTCCGGTGTGACTTGTTATGGCGAAAAGTCTCAGGGTATGTCTACACTACAAAGTTAGTTCGAACTAACGGACGTTAGTTCGAACTAACTTTAATAGGTGCTACACTAGCGCTCCGCTAGTTCGAATTTGAATCGAACTAGCGGAGCGCTTAGTTCGAACTAGGTAAACCTCATTTTACGAGGACTAACGCCTAGTTCGAACTAGCTAGTTCGAACTAAGGGCTGTGTAGCCCTTTAGTTCGAACTAGTGGGAGGCTAGCCCTCCCCAGGTTTCCCTGGTGGCCACTCTGGCCAACACCAGGGAAACTCTATGCCCCCCTCCCGGCCCCGGACCCCTTAAAGGGGCACGGGCTGGCTACGGTGCCCGTGCCAGGTGCAAGCCTGCCAGCACCCAGCTAGCAGACCCTGCACCTGGCACGGCACAGAGCCACCCACCCGATGCCCCCCAGCCCACCCCCTCTTGCCGGGACCAGGCTGGCGGCTCCCGGGAGCTTGCCCTGGACCGCAAGAGGCGGGCACCTTCCTGGGCTAGTGCGGACATCGTGGACCTCGTCCACGATCTCCGCACTAGGCACAGGAAAGTGGCCGTCTAGGGCAGGAGAGCTGCCAGCCTGGCCACCCAGGACCAGGTGTGCATGAAAATCAAGGGGGTCCACTGAGACCCCCGACCCTGAGCCCTGAGCTTACAATGGCCGTCCTGGGTCAGACCAAAGGTCCATCTAGCCCAGTAGCCTGTCTGCCAACAGCGGCCAACCCTAGGCACCCTGGAGGGGATGGACCGAAGACAATGACCAAGCCATTTGTCTCGTGCCATCCCTCTCCAGCCTTCCACAAACTTTGGGCAGGGACACCACTCCTACCCTCTGGCTAATAGCACTCCATGGACCCAACCTCCATGACTTGATCTCACTTCCCTTTAAACTCTGTTCTAGTTGTAGCCTTCACAGCCTCCTGCAGCAAGGAGTTCCACAGGTTGACTATTTGCTTTGTCAACAACAACAACTTTCTCTTACTAGTTTCAAGCCTGCTACCCATTCCTTTCCTTTGGTGTCCTCTAGTCCTTCTTTATGGGAACTCAGGAAGAACTTTTCTGAATGCACCCTCTCCACCCAACCCCTGCTTTTAGAGACCTCTATCCTGTCCCCCCTCCGTCTCCTCTTTTCTAAGCTGAACAGTCCCAGTCTCTGTAGCCTCTCTTCGTCTGGGACCTGTTCCCAACCCCTGATCATGTTAGTTGCCCTCCCCTCTCCCAGCCTTTCTCTTCCCCTCTCCCACCTCCTTTTCCCAGTCTCCCCCAGTTTTTGTTCAATAAAGACAGAGTCAATGTTGGAAGAAACGTTATCTTTATTTTGTACATCAATAAGAAGGGGGGCTAAGGAAGGGTAAGTGGAAGGAGGTGAGGGAGGAATGGGGTACGAGCCCCCGATGGGGAGGACTGGGCTGGCTCTGCGGGCTTCTGGGGGTGGAAGTTCTCCTGCAGCCCCCCAATTACTCCCTCTCCCCAGATGGCAGCCTGCGGCAAGTGCACCTGGGCTGATGGCCGAGTGGTGTGATGTGCCCAGTGTGGGCACTCCGGGCACTCCAAGCCAGAACTTCTTTGCAAGCGGGGCACCCCTTAGAACTGTGTGTCCGGGGTGGGGGTCGGGACCCTTTAAGCGCAGCCCTCGGCTAGCCTGAGACAGCATCTCCATGCTCTAAGTCCTCCTTTTATGCCCTGCCGGCACTGCTTCCGGCCATCCTTAAGCCCTGTTCAGAGTCCACTCAATGTGGACTTGCTAGTTCGAACTAGCAAAACGCTAGTTCGAACTAGTTTTTAGTTCTAGACGCGTTAGTTCGAATTAGCTTAGTTCGAATTAACTAATTCGAACTAAGTTAGTTCGAACTAGCGCTGTAGTGTAGACGTACCCTCAGAGAGGTAGCTGTGTTAATCTGTAACTGGAAAATCTTAAAAAACAATGAATAATCCTGCAGCATCTTAGAGACTAACAAAACGTAGATGGTATCATGAACTTTCATGGGCAGAACAACTCTCCAAGCTATCGACATCCAAAACACAAAGCAGACCCTATCGATGGAGAAGAAAGAAGGCCCTCACGAGGTACAGATTCCCACTTTGAAGAGCCAAGAGGGTTTTTGATAAACACCGTTTCTGATGCTTGTATTGGTTTGCAAAAGCTGAAGACACAATTTTTGTTTCGACGTAGTGTTGGCCCTTTTGTGATCCAATAAGATTGCACCATGTCATTTGTCAGGGCATGCTGCATCGATGCTGTGTGGGTCAAAGTTCACTGTGTTTTTATCTTCATCACATGCAGCTATTTCACTCTGATCCAAAACCGGCTGGCTGACTGTGTCTGGGCTGTTGTGGCTGCTGTCATTCGCTCACATGGATTTGTGATGCTCATTGACTATTTTCCAAAGGATTAATGTCTGGTGCATTCGTTGGTGGTTTACTGAAATAGCCTGTCAGTTTTGGTAGTTTGTTTAGCACCTGTCCCTTGCAAATCGTTTTTAACTTCCGCACTTTCCTCTTCTGAGCTCCACTGTCATATTTTCCAGGTGCACTGTTAACTAACGTTTTTTGGAAACCCCTGCACAGGCGCACAGAGCCAAGCGATAAGAAATGGCACGGGATTGGATTTTATCACATAATAATTGTGATCAGGAAGTTGTTTTAATAAGATACGTTGGTAAAATAGATTTTATTCTACCTCGAACCATAGATTATACATTCTTATATACAGGGCTCGCAAAGCCGCGGCGAGCCCCGTTCGCCAGCTGCGCTGTCTGGCGATCTGCACATGCCAGATCGCCTGAACCCGGCTCTTCCGGGTTGTAATCTACTCGCCATGGGCAAGTAGATTACATAGATTGTTGAGCCCTGCTTATATATATTTTTTTCTTACCATTGGCCAGTGGCTGGCAACATCCAGAGCTCCTCCTCCAGCCAGCAACTTTCTTACTGGTGTGCTCCCCACCCCGGTCACTCTGAAATATAACTATCCCTCTTAACAGCCCTTCCTGAGATATGGAAAACAATCCCATTCCAGGCACCTCCCGTTCTCCTGGCACAACCAAACCCTGACCTTGCTTTATGATATGAGGACAGGAGCGGCTCAGGCCAGCTGCGGCAGCTGGTGCCCCAGGCAGAAGGCGCGATCGGCGCCCCCGCCTGCACGGCCGTCAATGGCTGTGATGTAATCATGGGCTGCCCCTGTATGAGGAAGCTGCCTACTGAGTTTGGTCTTAGCTCTTATTGTTTGAGGAGTTCTTGAGCAAAAGGACTCACAGACGGATGGATGGACACACAGACAGCATCTCCCTTAGCTTAAGGCTCTGGGCTGAAGCCCCTAAAACCTCTATGTTAATCTGATCCTACCAACTGGATGGAGCCAAGAATAGGGCCCAGCATCCGGAGTCCTGGGCAGTGCTGTAGCCGGTGGGCCCTGCTGCCTTGGGTGGCACGCTGTGCCTGGGCTAAGGATGCCTTATGAGAATTAGCCAAGGCAAAGGCACACTCAGCCATGCCCAGGCTTGTGCGGTTTGGTGGTTTTCTTAAAGCGCCAGCTCCTGGAGTCATGTTACGATGTGAGACTCTTGAGTTAATCTAGCCAGGGTGGAGCAGAGCAAAGTCCAGAAACGTGGCCCCCGTGCAGCTCAAAATGGCAGAAGAAAGTAACTCGACTTTTATTTATTACATTCTCGTGATTTGGGGGGGGGGGCCCACCTCCTGGAGTTGGAAGGGTTGGGCCTGGCCCTCTTACACGTGTGTTGTGCAGCTCTGCGCACCACCCCCACTGGGAGGGGACTGTGGGTAGTGCATTTCCTGGGCTAAGAAATACTGTAAAGATCCTACCACGAGAGGCTGTTGGAAACATGGTGGCCTTGAGTCCATGTAGGACTTTTGCTGCTCAATGCCCCAGAATCCTTTGCGGCAGCTGCCTTCATACTTCCGAACTGCTAATTCTGCAGGAGATGCAAAGAATTCGGGAGGCCCGTTTTGAACCCTCAAAGCCCCAGCTACAGCTGTCTGAGCAGAAAGCAGGCGGCCCCTCCAGGGAGGAATGGCCCAGACAAGGGGGATCGGTTGGGAGAGGGAAGCAGCAAGCCAAGGGGGCCAGTCCCTGTCCTTGCCTAGAGCAGCAGGTAGGGCTGGGTCCGGATGAGCTGGAAAAGGCAGAAGTCCGGAGACTGGGCCCTACCTCCCGCCGGGAGATCTGTGCCAGGGGCGTGAGTTTGGGAGGGTTTGGAGCAGAGGGGCCAGCAGCAGCGAGAATGGGAAGCAGAGTGGGGTAGGCGGGATGGCTGGGCCTGGAAAAATAGCTGCCTTGACTCCAAGGCTGCTCACTAGCCAGAGGGACGAACTTGGGGTGGAGTTGATTTCAGAGCCAGACCGGGGAGTCGGCCCCTGCTCCCTGGGCCCACGTGGCCAGCCCCGGAGAAAGCCCCTGCCTGCCGTCTCTGTAATGTGCCCGTGTGCTGGAAGCGGCTGGAGTGGCTCCCAGCTGGCCGGGGCACAAGCATTTCAGTTCCACTCATTGGTTCTTACCACTGGCTCCGCAGCACAATCCCTCCGTTCCCAGGGAGGGCTCTGAGGCCGGACAAATTGCATTCTCCACGGCCCATCGGGAGCCAGAAATGTTACCCCAGTTGGGAGTTGGGCAAAGGCCCAGGCTCTGCTCCTGGATAACTCAGCAGAAGGAGTGAGCAGCCGGGAAGCCGAATCCCAGGGGTCGGGAGCAGGGCGGAATCTGGGAATTCCCACCCCCCCAGCTAGTGGCAGAAATCCAGGGACCCTAGTGGGAGCAGAGCCCGGAGATCAGAGACGTGTGGTTCGATGGACATGGACCTGGGGGGGGGCGGGGAGTCTGATGGGCTTATGTTTCCTGCGGTGGGGGGAGTCCAGTACTTACCCCAGGGAGACTGAGGGCCAGAACTCCTGTGTTCTCTTCCCACCTCCAGGAAGAGAGTAAGGGCTAGTGGTTAGAGCTAGGGGGGCTAAGAGTCAGGGCTCCTGGGTTCTGTCCCCATCTCTGGGAGGGGAATAGGGGATAGTGGTTAGAAGAGTCAAAGAGACAGGACTCCTGGGTTCTATTGCCAGCTCCAGGGTGGGAGTGGAGTCTAGTGGTTAGAACAAGGGTGGGGGGACGACTCTGAGTCAGGACTCCTGGCTTCTGTTCCCAGTGTCGGACTGGGATGTGGGATCTAGTGGGAGAATTCTGAGGAAGAACTCCGAGCTTGGTTCCAACGCCCTGGGATGCCTTAGGCACGTCCCATCAGCGTGCTGTGCCTCAGTTTCCTCTTGGGTTCTGCGGCAGTGCTAATGCCAAGCCAGCCAGCCGGCAGCTTAGCAACTGAGAGTAGAACTGTACCGGATCAGGGCGGGGGCGGAACATGGCAGCTCCGACCGCGCTCAGGAAAAACAAACAGTTAACTCTCCCTCGAGTCCACTCAGCCTCTGTGCGTGGTTGGAATGCCAGACGCAGGGAACGTGATCCCTCCAAACATTCCTTCAGGACCTCTGCCAGCTCCAGCCCCATTATGCAACCCCAATTGCCGCAGACACCCAAGCCCCCTACTCATCCCCAGCCCACCCCCCTCCCTTGGCTTTGATCGGGCTGGAAGACAACAAGCAAAGACGCAGCGTCCCGGCTGCAGCTCACGCCCAGGCAGCGCCACGGTTCCTGGCAGGTTGTTTCTCCGCTTCCTTTCCCAGCGCTCCGGGAGGCGAGCGCGGGGTGCGTGGGGGAGGCGGGGGCCGCTGCGGGGAGCGTGCGAGGCTGATCCTGACTGCGGAGGTGAGCTGGGAGCGGAGGGACGCCGCAGCCCTGTGCAGGTCTGGCTTCAATTACAGAGCCTGGGGAGAATCTGCAGCGCGGCGCCTGGGACCTGGCTATGGTGAGGGAGAGCGTCGGCTCCGGCCTTTCGGGGACCCAGCGCAGTTCGGGCTTGTGGAGGAAGTGGCCCTGGTGACCCCCGGGGAGGGGCAGGTGACTGGCAGCGGTGCTGGAGGGGGGACGAGGTCTCCCAGGCCGGCTGAGATGTCAGCATTGGCCAAAGGGGGAAGGTGACGAGATTCACAAGGGTCTGGAGGGCAGGTTCCTGTGGGCGCGATGACACCTCCCAGTGCTGCGCCTCAGCAGTTCCCCAAGCACAGCCCAGGGGAGAGCCGGCTCTTGGAGGGGAGTGGGGACTAGTGGGCAGAGCAGGGGGCTGGCACTAAGGCAGAGGTCCTGCCCCGCCAGAGCACAGAGCCCATTCTTCGTGGCCAGTTCGTTGGAGCTGTCAGCCCTTTGCTGCCGGTCCAGTGGGCGGGTGTAACCTGCCTCCCACCTGGGAACTGGGCTGGGATCCCAACAGCTCTTTGCAGGCTTGGCTTAGATCATACCCCTGGCCGAGATCAGGGCCCGGCGGGCTGGGTGCTGCCCAGGCCCCGGCCGAGATCCAGGCCCTGGGGACGGGTGCCGCCCAGACTCCAAGTGCAGCCAGGCCTGCCTGGCCCTGATCTCAGCCCGGGTCTGGGCAGCGCCCTTGTCCTGTGTTCCTAACACGGGAGCCAGCTCCATCCCTGGGGCAGCCGGTGTGGGCTTCCCACTGCTCCCAGGGTGGGGGGGCACAGGCTGCCCCAGAGATGGAGCTGGCTCCCACATTTGGAAAGCAGGATAAGGGACCCTCTGAAGGTGTGTTGTAAGCAAAACTCATGAAGTCATTCTGCCGCTCTACTCTGCACTAGTTAGGCCTCAGCTGGAGTACTGTGTCCAGTTCTAGGCGCCACATTTCAGGAAAGATGTGGAGAAATTGGAAAGGGTACAGAGAAGAGCGACAAGAATGATTAAAGGTCCAGAGAACATGACCTATGAAGCCAGGCTTCATGAACTGGGCTTGTTTAGTTTGGAAAAAAGAAGATTAAGGGGGGACATGAGAGCGGTTTTCAAATATCTAAAAGGGTGTCACAAGGCGGAAGGAGAAAATTTGTTCCTCTTGGTTTCTGAGGACAGGACAAGGAGTAATGGGCTTAAAGTGCAGCAGGGGAGGTTTAGATTGGACATTAGGAAAAAATTCCTAACTGTCAGGGTGGTCAAATATTGGAATAAATTGCCAAGGGAGGTGGTGGAATCTCCCTCTCTGGAGATATTTAAGAACAGGTTAGATAGACATCTGTCAGGGATGGTGTAGACGGAGCTTGGTCCTGCCTTGAGGGCGGGGGGCTGGACTCGATGACCTCTCGAGGTCCCTTCCAGTCCTATTATTCTATGATTCTAAGGTAGGGAGGTGGGCTGGGTTCTGGAATGGACCAAGGGATAGGACATTCCCCTGGGATCGCTGCCCAGACCCCGGCCGAGATCAGGGCCCGTGGGGCCGGGCGCCCCCAGACCCCGGCCGAGATCAGGGCCCGTCGGGCCGGGCGCCCCCAGGCCCCCCCGAGATCAGGGCCCGTTGGGCCGGGCGCCCCCAAACCTCCCCGAGATCAGGGCCCGTCGGGCCAGGCGCCCCCAGACCCCCCCCGAGATCAGGGCCTGTCTGGCCAGTTGCTGCCCAGACCCCGGCTGAGATCAGGGCCCGTCTGGCCGGGCGCCCCCAGACCTCCCCAAGATCAGGGCCCGTCGGGCTGGGTGCCCCCAGACCTCCCCGAGATCAGGGCCCGTCGGGCCGGGCGCCCCCAGACTCCGGCCGAGATCAGGGCCCGTCGGGCCGGGTGCCCCCAGACCCCGGCTGAGATCAGGGCCCGTCTGGCCGGGCGCCCCCAGACTCCGGCCGAGATCAGGGCCCGTCGGGCCGGGCGCCCCCAGACTCCGGCCGAGATCAGGGCCCGTCGGGCCGGGCGCCCCCAGACTCCGGCCGAGATCAGGGCCCGTCGGGCCGGGTGCCCCCAGACCTCGGCCGAGATCAGGGCCCGTCGGGCCAGGCGCCCCCAGACTCCGGCTGAGATCAGGGCCCGTCGGGCCAGGCACTGCTGTGCTGTCACAGACGTGCACACACAGCCTGGCTGCGCGGCGAGGAGGTGAGACAGCCCCTGTGCCGCTCGGGGGGAGCTGGTCGGCTGCCAGGCCGTGGCTAAAACAACAACTGAGGCATTTCAGTGCTGCCGAGTGCTCTGTAAACGGACCAGCCTGGATCCCCAGCGGGCCCGGCTCGGTGGGGCCCCCCTCCCCCCACACAGCGGCCGGAGGGCTGGAGACAGAGCTTGCATTGATGGGGCTGAGCCGCCCGAGGCCTGGGCTGGCAGGAACGGGCGGGGGGCCGCTCTGCTGGGCTGCAGCGGACAGAGGGCTCAGTTACCCCAGAACGCACCGGCCCCTCTCTCTCCCCAGAGGCTGAGCTGCGGCTGCCTCTTGGTCCTCTTGGTGAAGATCCCCGCCCTGTGCCTGGTCGGGGGCCAGGATGATGATGAGGCCCCCCCGTTTCTCCAGCTGGCAGGGGGGGGGCTGCCCCCGAGGGACGCCCCGGGCTGCCCGGCCAACTGCACCTGCCCCTCAGAGGAGACGGTGGAGTGCGGGGGCCTGGACCTGCACGTCTTCCCCAGCAACATCTCCAGCGCTGTCCAGCACCTTTCTCTGCAGGTAGCAAGCCCCTGGCCCCGCCGGGCCCGTCCCCCGCTGGGAGGAGCCAGGGCCCATGGAGGGCGGCACCGCTGGGCTCAGAGAGCAGCCCGGGGGCGCCCCAGGGGTGGTGGGACCCCCTGCCAGAGCCCCCAGAGCCGTTCCCGGACGTTCCCCCCCCCAGGGCCTGACAGGGCGTGGGGTCTCTTCCTGCAGAATAACAGGCTCCGGGAGCTGCCCTGCCGGGAACTGGCCCAGCTGACCAGCCTGAAAACCCTCAACCTGCACAACAACCACCTCGTCTCCGCCGGTGAGGGGCCGTCGCGGGCAGGGCTGCGGGCGCCACCCAGGCGAGGGCGCGGTGGGCAGGGCCCCGCCAGCAAGAGCTGGGCACGTGTGGGCCTCCCACAGGAGAGCTCTTCCCAGCCTCCTGCGGGACAGAAATCCCCATAGCCCCAAATCAGAGCCCCCCTCCTTGCCCTTCCCTCCCCGAATCCCGGACGGACGCACTTGCAGGCCAGGCTCCAGTTCCAGCAGGAGGTTCTCCCACCTCGTCTCCACTCTCGGGCGGCTTCGCCCCAGGCATTAGACGGCTGCCACGCTCCACCCCAGAGGCAGCTGCATGTCAGCAGTGTGGGAGGTTATTTGGGCCCTGGCAGCAAAGCACTGCGGGGACAGGATGGCAGGTCCGGGGGAGCAGGGAGGCAGGGCCGAGCGCACTAGCTGGACAGAGCAGGGTCACACGCTGGCCTCCCGGCTGTGCCTGGACAAACAGTCTCAGCTCTTCTCTCTGCTGCTCTCCAGGCCTCCCGGACGAAGCCTTCGAGTCCCTGGAGTCGCTGCAGTACATCTACCTGGCCAACAACAAGGTGGGCGCGGGTCTGTCCTCGGGCAGCGCAGGGCCCGGTGCGCAGCGTTCCCCGCCACAGCCCCGGTGTTTCCTCAGGCGTTCACCCACAGGGACGGGAGTCTGTGCCCCGCAAGGGAGAGAGACTGTGTGTGTGTGCGTGTATGTGTGTGTGTGTGTGTGTGTGCCCCGCGAGGGAGAGAGAAACAGACATGTGTGTGAGTGTGTGTGTGTGTGTGTGTGTGTGTGTGTGCCACGCGAGGGAGAGAGAAACAGACATGTGTGTGAGTGTGTGTGTGTGTGTGTGTGTGTGTGTGCCACGCGAGGGAGAGAGAAACAGACATGTGTGTGAGTGTGTGTGTGTGTGTGTGTGTGTGCCACGCGAGGGAGAGAGAAACAGACATGTGTGAGTGTGTGTGTGTGTGTGTGAGTGTGTGTGTGTGTGTGTGTGTGCCACGCGAGGGAGAGAGAAACAGACATGTGTGTGAGTGTGTGTGTGTGTGTGTGAGTGTGTGTGTGTGTGTGTGTGTGTGCCACGCGAGGGAGAGAGAAACAGACATGTGTGTGAGTGTGTGTGTGTGTGTGTATGTGTGCCACGCGAGGGAGAGAGAAACAGACATGTGTGTGAGTGTGTGTGTGTGTGTGTGCGCCACGCGAGGGAGAGAGACTGTGTGTGTGTGCGTGTATGTGTGTGTGTGTGTGTGTGTGTGTGCCCCGCGAGGGAGAGAGAAACAGACATGTGTGTGAGTGTGTGTGTGTGTGTGTGAGTGTGTGTGTGTGTGTGTGTGTGTGTGTGCCACGCGAGGGAGAGAGAAACAGACATGTGTGTGAGTGTGTGTGTGTGTGTGTGTGTGTGCCCCGCGAGGGAGAGAGAAACAGACATGTGTGTGAGTGTGTGTGTGTGTGTGTGTGTGTGTGTGCCACGCGAGGGAGAGAGAAACAGACATGTGTGTGAGTGTGTGTGTGTGTGTGTGTGTGTGTGTGCCACGCGAGGGAGAGAGAAACAGACATGTGTGTGAGTGTGTGTGTGTGTGTGTGTGTGTGCCACGCGAGGGAGAGAGAAACAGACATGTGTGAGTGTGTGTGTGTGTGTGTGAGTGTGTGTGTGTGTGTGTGTGTGCCACGCGAGGGAGAGAGAAACAGACATGTGTGTGAGTGTGTGTGTGTGTGTGTGAGTGTGTGTGTGTGTGTGTGTGTGCCACGCGAGGGAGAGAGAAACAGACATGTGTGTGAGTGTGTGTGTGTGTGTGTATGTGTGCCACGCGAGGGAGAGAGAAACAGACATGTGTGTGAGTGTGTGTGTGTGTGTGTGCGCCACGCGAGGGAGAGAGACTGTGTGTGTGTGCGTGTATGTGTGTGTGTGTGTGTGTGTGTGCCCCGCGAGGGAGAGAGAAACAGACATGTGTGTGAGTGTGTGTGTGTGTGTGTGAGTGTGTGTGTGTGTGTGTGTGTGTGTGCCACGCGAGGGAGAGAGAAACAGACATGTGTGTGAGTGTGTGTGTGTGAGTGTGTGTGTGTGTGTGTGTGTGTGTGCCACGCGAGGGAGAGAGAAACAGACATGTGTGTGTGTGTGTGTGTGTATGTGTGCCACGCGAGGGAGAGAGAAACAGACATGTGTGTGAGTGTGTGTGTGTGTGTGTGCGCCACGCGAGGGAGAGAGACTGTGTGTGTGCGTGCGTATGTGTGTATGTGTGTGTGTGTGTGTGTGTCTGTGCCCCGCGAGGGAGAGAGACTGTGTGTGTGCGCGCGTGTATGTGTGTGTGTGTGTCTGTGTGTGTGTGTGTGTGCCCCGCGAGGGAGAGAGAAACAGACGTGTGTGAGTGTGTGTGTGCGCGCCCCGCGAGGGAGAGAGACAGACAGTGTGTGTGCGTGTATGTGTGTGTGTGTCTGTGCCCCACGAGGGAGAGAGAGACAGACGTGTGTGTGTGTGTGTGTGTGTGTGTGTGTGTGCGCCCCGCGAGGGAGAGAGACAGTGTGTGTGTGTGTGTGTGTGTGCCCCATGAGGGAGAGAGAGACAGACGTGTGTATGTGTGTGTGTGTGTGTGTGTGTGTGTGTGTGTGCGCCCCGCGAGGGAGAGAGACAGTGTGTGTGTGTGTGTGTGTGCGCCCCATGAGGGAGAGAGAGACAGACGTGTGTGTGTGTGTGTGTGTGTGTGTGTGTGTGTGTGTGTGTGTATAACCAGGTTGGGATGGGACCTCCCAGGAAAGCCCAGAGACCTGCAGCCAGTGGTGTGGGTGACTCTGTCATGGCAGTAGGGGGTGCTGTGCTGCAGGGACCGGTGTGTGGGGGGGCAGCGCTGCAGGGAAGAGGGCAGTGCAGCAGCAGGGGGCGCCGTGCTGCAGGGAACAGACTGGGAGGGGAAAGCAGCAGGGGGCGCTGTGCTGCAGGGAACGGGGGCGGGAGGCAGCAGCAGGGGGCGCTGTGCTGCAGGGAACGGGGCGGGAGGCAGCAGCAGGGGGCGCTGTGCGCAGGGAACGGGGCGGGAGGCAGCAGCAGGGGGCGCTGTGCTGCAGGGAACGGGGCGGGAGGCAGCAGCAGGGGGCGCTGTGCTGCAGGGAACGGGGCGGGAGGCAGCAGCAGGGGGCGCTGTGCTGCAGGGAACGGGGCGGGAGGCAGCAGCAGGGGGCGCTGTGCTGCAGGGAACGGGGCGGGAGGCAGCAGCAGGGGGCGCTGTGCTGCAGGGAACGGGGGCGGGAGGCAGCAGCAGGGGGCGCTGTGCTGCAGGGAACGGGGCGGGGGGCAGCAGCAGGGGGCACCGTGCTACAGGGAACGGGGCGGGGGGCAGCAGCAGGGGGCGCCGTGCTACAGGGAACAGAGTGGGAGGGGGCAGCTGCAGGTGGCTCCCCTCCAGGGGCTCTGCCTGGCGCTCCGGGCTCTGCCCTGTGGGAGGATCCCACATGGTCTCCCACAAGGGTCGCTGCTAACCTGGTGTCCTGGGACATCCCCTCCTGACTTCCTACCCTGCTGCTGGGCTCACTGGAGACGGGCTCCCCCTCCACGTCCTGTCCTGACCCTCGTGGGGGGCAGGGCTGTCAAACAGCTGCTGTGCTCCACCCCAGAGCAGATCCCTGTCTCAACAGCTGCGGTGCCTGCCTGCCAGTAACCTAGAGGCAATCACTGTAGGGACAGGAGCTTGTCCCATCCAGAGGTGGCTGCATGTGAGTGACGGGTGAAGCAATGTCTGGCCAAGCTGCAGCAGGACACACCAGCGCCTGCTGCATTCGGCCTGGTCCCCGTTGCTGTTTTCCCAGCTCACGGTGGCGCCGCAGACCCTGCCCAGCACAGTGCGCATCGTGGACCTGGCTGCTAACCTGCTCACCGCAGTTTACCCGCTCACCTTTGGGCAGAAACCCAACCTCAGGTAGAGCCGCCAGCCAGGCCCCTGCCTCAGGCCCCTGCCTCAGGCCCGCGGGAGGGACAGCACGGGGTGGGGCGCTGTCCCCGCGGGGGGCCACGGTGCTGCAAGGAGCGGGGGGGGGGCTCGCTGGGAGGTTCTGCCCATGGGGGTGGGACTGGGCACTGCTGCTGCAGAGCCTGGGGGATCAGCTGTTTGCGTCCCTCCTTCCATGCAGGTCCGTGTATCTTCACAACAACCAGCTGAGCAACGCTGGGCTCCCCTACAACGCCTTCAACGGCTCCGACGCCGTCAGCACCATGATCCTCTCCAGCAACCAGCTCAGCTACCTGCCCCAGAACCTGCCTCCCGCGCTCGTCCGGCTCCACTTGCAGGTGGGGAAGGGCCTGGGGCCCTGAGGCCTGACACACCCCCAGCCCCCGCCCCCTTTGCTGCGGGAGAGGTGGCGCAGGCCAGTGGTTAGCGCGGGGTGGGGGGCTCCTGGGTTCCCTTCTCAGCATGGCCTTTGAGTCCCTCTGGGACCCTGGGCAAGTTCACCCCAGCTCTGCCAGTCCAGTGCTGGGCGTCCTAGTGGTTATCTCGGTGCTGTACCAAGGGCAGCCTTTCCCCCGGCCAGCTGACTGGGCTCGGGAGCTTCTCCAGGCAGGAAAGGCCCCGTCTTTAGTGGCCTCGACCTCCCGTCCCTGCAGAACAACCGCATCTCCCGGATCCCCAGGGGGGCGCTGAGCAGCCAGGGGAAGCTGCGGGAGCTCTACCTGCAGAACAACAACCTGTCCAACCAGGGCCTGGACCCTTCCACCTTCAGGTGCGCCTGGGCGGGGGGCTCTGGACCCTTCCACCTTCAGGTGCAGCTGGGGGGGGCCTGGACCCTTCCACCTTCAGGGGCAACTGGGGGGAGGCCTGGACCCTTCCACCTTCAGGTGCGGCTAGGGGGGCCTGGACCCTTCCACTTTCAGGGGCGGCTGGGGGGGGGGGCTGGACCCTTCCACTTTCAGGGGCGGCTGGGAGGGGGCTGGACCCTTCCACTTTCAGGGGCGGCTGGGGGGAGGCCTGGACCCTTCCACTTCAGGGGCGGCTGGGGGGGAGGCCTGGACCCTTCCACTTCAGGGGCAGCTAGGAGGAGGCTGGACCCTTCCACCTTCAGGTGTGGCTCGGGGGGGGGGGGGCAGGATCCTTCCACTTCAGGTGCAGCTGGGGGGGTGCCCTGGACCCTTCCACCTTCAGGTGCAGCTAGGGGAGGGTAGAGCAGTTAGGGTAGGGAGATGGGATTGTCTGGGTTCTACCCCAGCTCAGGGCAGGGGACGCGGTGTCTAGGGGGCTGGGAGCCAGGATTCCTGGGCAATGTTCCCTCTAATTTTTCCCATACATGTGCAGAATAAAATGTGTTCTGTGCACCAAGGCATGTGCAGATGTGCACCACCAATGGAAACATGCCAGCTGTGGGTGCTCTGCTAATCATCTGGGCAGCAACTGCCTCTCTCCTGGGTGGCCGCCCTAGCGCTCAGCTTACAGGGAACACTGCTCCTGGGCTCTCCTCCCAACTCTGGGAGGGCAGAGGGGCCTAGTAGTTAGAGCAGGAAGGGGCTGGGGACCAGGCCTGGGAGGGCAGTGGGGTCTGGTGGTTAGAGCAGGGTGAACTCCTGGGCCCAGCACAGTAGGAGGCTATGGCCTAGCCCAGTCCCCTTTGCAGCAAGCTGAAGAGCCTGGAGTACCTGGACCTGTCTAACAACAACCTGAGCGAGATCCCGGCCAGCTTCCCCCCGAGCATCGTGATCCTGCACCTGGGCAAGAACCACATCGGGGCGCTGCCGCGGGACAGCCTGAGCCGGGCGCGGGGGCTGCAGTACCTGCTGCTGCAGAACAACCACCTGACGGCCGCCGGCGTCCACCCCGAGGCCTTCCTCAAGCTGCGCAGCCTGCACACCCTGCACCTCTACAACAACCGGCTGGAGCGGGTGCCCCCGGCTCTGCCCCGCCGGGTGCGCTCCCTCATGCTGCTGCACAACCGCATCGCCCACGTGGGCCTGCACGACTTCGCCGGCACCTACCTGCTGGCCGAGCTCAACCTGAGCTACAACCGCCTCTACAGCGCCCGCATCCACCGCCTGGCCTTCCGCAAGCTGCGCCGGCTGCAGAGCCTGGACCTGGCGGGTAACCTGCTCACCCTGCTGCCCGCCGGCCTCCCGGCCAGCCTCGAGGTGCTACGGCTGCCCCAGAACCAGATCAACTCCCTGTCACCCGAGCTGCTGGCCAACCTGACCGGGCTCAAGGAGCTGCACCTGGCCCACAACAGGCTGCGTGTCGGCTCCATCACCCCCGGCACCTGGCAGGAGCTGCAGGGGCTCAAGGTGAGGGAGAGGGCAGGGGGGTCTAGTGGTTGGTGGGGGGGCTGGTCTGGGAGCCAGGACTCGTGAGCTCGTACCTTCACGAAAGAGCCCTCTGGGAGCATGGCCGAGCCAGACTGGATCAGGACCACTGGCCAAGTAGACCTGTAACCTGGCTCTGAGAAGCCCACTATTAGATGCCTCAGCTGAAATTGTAGGAACCACCAGAGCAGGCAGATGTGGGATTCTCAGCCCCCCATGAAGGTCTCCTCCTACCCCCTAACCGGGTTTAATCCCCATTCCAGAACCGTTCTGTGGACCTACCGGACTTACTTGTCACCCACATAGGCATCCAGCCCCCTCTTTGAGCCTGTCTTTGAAGCCTCATTGACTTCTTGTGACAGGGAGTTCCGCCGGCTAACACCTAACACCCTGTCGAAAGGAGCAGTGCTTTGAATTTGCTCCCCTCTCCCAGGCTGTGTCTACATTGGCATCCCTTTCCGGAAAAGGGATGCTAATGAGACACTTCGGAATTGCAAATCCCCGGGGGATTTAAATATGCCCCATGGCATTTGCATTTACATGGCTGCCGCTTTTTTCCGGCTCGGGGTTTTTGCCGGAGAAAAGTGCCAGTGTAGACGCGATTCTCCGGAAGATCCCTTATTCCTACTTGAAAGCGGCAGCCCCAGTGCCTGACTCAAAGGCGTGTCCGGGGCCTGGCTGGGTGTCACCAGTGAGCAGAGCTGGAGAGCGAACACGCGGCCCTGAGAACTCTGCTGGTTAACCCTGCCCCTCCTGCTCCCCCAGCTCCTGGATCTCAGCCACAACGAGTTGTCCTACGTCCCCCCGGACCTGCCGGAGTCCCTGGAGTATCTCTATCTCCAGCACAACCGCATTGCCGTCATTGAGGCCGGGGCCTTCCGCACCGTCCCCGACATCCGGGCCATCATTCTCAGGTACCCGCCCCCAGCCCGAGGCCCTTCCAGGGCTGCTGGCTCACGGTAGGGTCAGGCGGAGCAGTGTGGGGGACTCGCCCCGGCCCGTGTCTCCGGCGAGCCGCCCCCTGCCCGTCAGGGTGGGCCAGGCCGGGCCGGAGAGAGCCTGGCGCGCGGAGCAGCGCAGGCTGAGGGCGGGTCCCCAGGACGCTCAGCCGGCACGGGAGCCCCGTCTCAGCAGAGCCCCAGGTTTTCCACCTGCCTGCCCTGCGCTTCCAGGTCCAACCGCCTGCTGGCGGCCAGCGTGTCCCCCGCGGCCTTCGCCGCCCTGGAGCAGCTGGAGGTGGTGGACACCACGGGGAACCCGGAGCCCATCAGCGTCCCGATGCCGCGGGCCAGGCAGTGGCTCAGTGCTCCCGCGGGGCCCTAGCTGGACGGTGGCGGCCCCACACCGGCTCGTCAGCACGGCACTAGGGCCTCTTCGGCCACCTCCCGCAGCGGGGGCAGGGCCCAGGCTGCCCTCACCTGGGCGCGCGGCCCTGGCAGGGAGCAGCAGCTAAGCAGAGGAGGGCAGGCTCTGTCCTTGGCCAGGGCCAAATCCAGCAACCGTGTCAGCAGGGGACACTCTCCCCTGCATCAGCGCAGGGCTGGGGGGCTGTGCTATGGGGAGTGGGGGGGCAGGGCTGGGGGGCGCTGTGCTACAGGGAGCGGGGGGAGGAGCAGGGCTGGGGGGTGCTGTGCTATGGGGAGTGGGGGGAGGGCGGGGCGCGGGGCGGGGGGGAGTGGGGGCAGGGCTGGGGGGACTGCTACAGGGAGTGGGGGGGGGGGAATAGGAGGCAGGGCTGGGGGGAACTGTGCTATGGGGAGCGGGGGGAGGAGCAAGGGGCAGAGCTGGAAGGGCTCTGTGCTCTGGGGAGTGGGGGGGCGCTGTGCTCTGGGGAGCAGGGGGGGCGCTGTGCTGGGGAGCAGGGGGGGCGCTGTGCTCTGGGGAGCAGGGGGGGCGCTGTGCTCTGGGGAGCGGGGGGCTGGGGAGCAGCGGGGGGCTCTGTGCTCTGGGGAGCAGGGGGGGCGCTGTGCTCTGGGGAGCGGGGGGCTCTGTGCAGGGGGAGCGCTGTGCTCTGGGGCGGGGGGCGCTGTGCTCTGGGGGGGCAGGGGGGGCTCTGTGCTCTGGGGAGCGGGGGGGGCTCTGTGCTCTGGGGAGGCGCTGTGCTCTGGGGAGCGGGGGGGGCTCTGTGCTCTGGGGAGCAGGGGGGGCGCTGTGCTTTGGGGGGGCGCTGTGCTCTGGGGAGCAGGGGGGGCGCTGTGCTCTGGGGAGCGGGGGGGGCGCTGTGCTTTGGGGGGAGCGGGGGGGCGCTGTGCTCTGGGGGGGCGCTGTGCTCTGGGGAGCGGGGGGCGCTGTGCTCTGGGGAGCGGGGGGGGGGCGCTGTGCTCTGGGGAGCAGGGGGGCTCTGTGCTCTGGGGGGGAGCAGGGGGGGCGCTGTGCTCTGGGGGGGTGCTGTGCTCTGGGGAGCGGGGGGGCGCTGTGCTCTGGGGGGGTGCTGTGCTCTGGGGAGCGGGGGGGCGCTGTGCTCTGGGGGGGCGCTGTGCTCTGGGGAGCGGGGGGGCGCTGTGCTCTGGGGAGCTGGGGGGCGCTGTGCTCTGGGGAGCGGGGGGGGGCGCTGTGCTCTGGGGGGGTGCTGTGCTCTGGGGAGCAGGGGGGTGCTGTGCTCTGGGGAGTGGGGGCGAAGTGCCCCTGTTCCTTCAACTCCTTTTGCCCCTCTGTCAGCCTGGCAAATTCCATCTCCTCTCTCACTCCCCTGCCCCCTTTCCTCTGCCCTGGCCCATAGCGCTGCCGTGGCCCCCAGAGGCGGCTGCATTTGTGCTGGCGAAGTTTCCCTCCCTGTGCGCATCGGGGTGGGGCTCGGGTCCCAGGTGTGACTCTGCCGGGCCCTGCGGCCCAGCCCCGAGCCTGGCAGGGGCGTTGGGATCCCTCGGGCCGAGAGGAGCTGGCAGCGCCCCGCCTCCATCTCTCGCCTGCCGCCAGGCCCTGGCTCCCCGCTGCTGCGCCACGTCCCAGACGGCAGCGATGGCGTGGTTCTAATATCCTCCCGGCCCGAGGCAGCCTCCAGGGGGAGCGCGCTGCTGCTGCTGGGCCCGCCTGGCTGCCCAGCGCCCGGGGACTCGGCGCGGCCCCCTCAGGGTCAGCACCTCCCGCGGGCACTCGGCTGTCGCCCAACTTCGGCCAAGTCTCACCAGCTGGCGGCTCTGGCTAAGTGGGGGGACTTGGAGTCGGCCTGCCTCCTGCCAGGGACAGACCCCCAACCGGCTGCCAGCCGCTGCTGGTGAAGCCACAGGACGAGGGGGGCTGGGTGCACAAAGGCCCCAGGGGAACGGTTAGCCAGGGCTGCTTTCCGTCGGCAGCCCCCCGTTAGCGCCCATCCCCCGGGAGCATAGCCCCACCAGACGGGTTTCGTCTGGACCCGAGGCAGCGCGTGCAGCTCCCCGGTGGCTCACCGGGGGGCTGGGCGAGTGGGGCCCTGCAGGGCTCTGTCCGGGGGGTTTCTAATGCTGGCGGGTGACCTGCCGGAGGGGCTAGGCGCCCACGGAGGACACGCAGGGAAACTGGCCCGGATTCAAGGAGCTGAGCGCGTCGAGGGGAGGAAAGGAAGCGAGAGGTACAAGCGGGCACCCGGGGAGGGGCAGTCCGGGGCCTGCAGCAGCCCCCAGCGCGAGCACGAGGCAGCGCTGCGACCCAGTTACGCCGCAGGCCTGTGTGCCAGGGTGGACGTAAGGCCTGGAGGCGCCTGGCTCTGGCGAGGCCTCAGCTGGAGCACGGGGCCCAGTGGCAGGCCCCAGCCTTTAGAAAGGGGGGGACCAGCTGCAGGGAGCACAGAACGGAGCTACACAGGGGACCCAGAGCTTGAGAAACCTGCCGCGGGAGGCGAGATTCAGAGCAGGGGGCTGGGAGAGAGGGGAGGGCAATCGGGTTCCCCGGGGCCCTGGCTGCCGACAAGGAATCGGGTTCATCTGCAGGGAGATGGAGGCGAGACAGCAGGAACCTTCCTCTCCGTCTCGTGCCACGTGGGACGAGGTGACGGGGGAGCCTGTGGCACCCCCATTCCTGGGGGCTAAGAATACCTGCCACGATTGCCCAGGGGTACTTGGCCCTGCCTCAGCTTGGGGGGGACCCCTCCCGGTTCCCTGCCGACTGCCCCGTCTCTGCTTCGAACCGGATCTACAGCCGGCGCTGCCAGGCGCTGCCCGAGGAGCTGGGAGCAGGCGCAGGTCCTGGAAAGGAAGCGACTGCGGGTGAGCCCGCAGAGCAGCCCCTAACCCGCTCCCCCACTCGGCCCACGCTGGGCCTGCAGCTGGCGGGGGTGGGCTGGAGCCCAGAGGGCTGAATGGGCAGCAGGACGCCGAGCTGGGTCCCCAGGCCACTCGAGACCCGGCCCTGCCTTGCCGCACCTGTCCCCATCTCTGGGCACGGGGCTAAGGATAACAGCACTCGGAGCAGTAAAAGGGCAGGACAATCACTTTCCGGGGTCGCTGCCAGGCCCGAGGCTGGCTCAGACCTGGCCCTGGAGGCGAGGTGACAGCTGGAAGGGAGCTCAGGTTGGTCCCACCCACCCGGGCCTTGCTGGGACTCGGCCCCCTTCTCCAGGGCGCTTCGCCCACCCCAGCTTCCGCAGAACTTGCCCATCGTGTTGCTAGGAGCACTCAGGAGCCGAGCGATGGGGCTGAGAGGGGAAGCGGGAGGGATCGTTCAGTGGGGCAGCGAGGGCTGCGCACGGAGCCGGGGGGATTTCAGCAGGGGGTTCGCTGCTGGGCCCAGGGCAGAGCGCGCGGATGGGAGGTTTCATTGCTGCGGGGTGGTGCTGGGTTGTGGTAGAAAAGAGACGTGCCTTAGAAACGGGAGATATATTTGTGGCCTCTCGCAGCACAAAATAAACCCAGAGAACAATCGGTTCCAGCCCCGCTGCCTTGCCCTTTGCTTTCGGGTCCCGGGGCCAGAGACGCCCCCGCCAGGCACTAGCACCAGGCACAACCAGCCCCGGCACTCCTGGGCTGTGGGCTCAGAGGAGGATCAATGGGCTGTAGCCGTTCCCCACAATTTACCCTTAAACAACATTTCTCTCAGGCCAGGCCAGACAGGGTGGGGATTGTATGGAAAGGAGGCTCCGTGGGACAGGGAGCCCTTTCCACAGCAGCTCTCTGCACGTGGCTATTTCCATGTTCCCGTGTAAACCAGGCCGGGGAGGATCTGGATCAGCCCCGCAGCCAGGCTGGGACCGCCATGCTAGCGGGGGGGAGAGATCTGGGGGAAGCCCAGATCCACGGACGTCAAGGATTTCAGCCCCTCCTGCCTTCGGGCCGGAGCGCATGGGACTCTCGGCTCTGGAGGAGGGCACAGCTGCGGGGACCAGCACACGGGCCTCTCTCCGGCCGTGGCCAGTGCCGGGGGCCGAGCTAGCCCAGCCACACAGCTCAGGGACGGAGCGAGCCCTGCGCGCCCCGAACAAAGCACCGTGAGCAGCTGGGGCCTGTAGGTCGGGGCAGGGTGCGTGCAAAGTGCATCCGTGCGCGATGAGCTGTGACCGAGTGCAAATCGGGGGAGGGGAGAGGGTCACTGTGAGCCCAGGTGGGGGGGGGGGGAGTATCTTTAGTGTCATTGAGTTTGGACAAGGTGCAGTTAGTGGCTATTTACCCAGGAGCCAGTTCGGGGGGGGGGGGGCAGCTGCTCCACTCCCCAGGCTGGCGCCTTCGCGGTCCTGTGATTGTCCCGGCCCTGGGAGGAGCCGACGGCCGGATCGTGGCCTCCCTTTGCCTGGATCCAAAGGCGGCGCCCCCCTCCCACCAGCCCTGCCCAGCGCCCCCCCCCCCCGAGCGGGGCTGGGGAAAGACCGGAAGGGACGCAGGCGGCTGCGGAGGGCGCCGCGCACGCAGGCAGAGGTCAGGGCTGTGCCACAGGAGCACGCCCAGGGACTGGCCGAGCCGAGCCCCCGGGGAGCACGGGGCAGGGGCCCGGCTCTGCCCAGCACAGCGCCCCTTTATACCAGCAGCCTGAAGGCCAGCGCAGGGGGCATGCAGCCGGGGGCCCGGCTCAAGGGCTGGGCTCGAGTCTAGCAGCTGTAGGCAGCACCAGCACCCACGGGGACTTCCCCTGACCCCGCCCAGGGCCCGCGCGATGGGGCAGGAGCAGCCAGGCTGCGGCTGGGGCCTGCCGGCTGAGAACAGGCTGCGCCCGCAGGCCCCATCAGGCAGTGCAGGGGCAGGACCCCCGGCCAGCCCTAGTGCAAAGCGCTCTCCTCCGGAGCCCTTGGCCAGGCGGCCGGCACAGCGGGGCCCAGGCGGGGGCCGGACTCTAGCGGCTGCGCTGCCCAGTGGGCGGAGGGACAGTGATTGTCACGTGATTGTCTGGTTTGGCTCCTGCGGAGGGGGAGTAGGGGGGTCCTGCCACCGGTGCGGGGATGGGGAAGGGGCGCAGGACTGCACCCTCCCTACGCTAGCAGAGGAGGCAGGAGCAATGTCAGAGCTAACCCGGCCCCCAGCAGAATGGAAACTCCACCCTCCCTAGTGTCTGCCAGGCCGGCCCAAGGGGGGCAGAGGCGGGTACTGCCCCGGGGCAGCGATTCAAAGGCAGCCGGAGCCCCGGGCAGCGCATGCTGGGCAGTGCTGAGGGCTGCTGGAGGAGGCCAGCCCAGCCCCTTCCCAGGGCACAGAGCCAGGCCCCCCGCCCCGCCCAGGGGCCGGCAATTTGGTGTCTGCCCTTCTCTCGGCGGGGGCGGGGCAGGGGCGGGGCTAGTCTGCCCCACGCCGTCAGAACCCCGAGGCTTCATCGGCGGAACTTCTGCAGCTGGAAGAGAAAGAGGCGCGTGGGCAGGCGAGTGCCAACCCCGGGGCCGGGCCACGCCGCCCGCCCCCCCCGGACCCCGGAGAGCTCGGTGCTGCCAGGCCGAGGGGCTGGGAGGTGGGCGGCGCGGAGTCGAACGACCGGGCTCCGAAGCAGCCTGCCCACGACAGCCCGGGCGCGAGGCTGTGGGGGGGACGGGCCCTCCAGCTGCCAGTGGGGCTGAGCACCTGGCCGCGGGCAGGGCGAGCCGGGCCGAACGCTCCGCGGCTGGGGACACGTACCTCGCTCTCCACCAGGTTCCGCTTGTACAGGGCTTCCTTGGCGGCGTCCTGCCGAGCAACACGACAGCGTCAGGGGCAGGGCGGCGGCTGCAGGGCCCCGCCCCATCGGACAGCCCCCGGGCCTGGCCAAGCTGTGAGCCGGCTTCTACCTACCCCCCGCCCCATGGGAAGCTGAGCAGCCGCCCCCGCCTCCGGGAGTGGCCCAGGCTGGATGGGGGCGCAAAGGGCTCGTGCAGACAGGCGCCCGCCTGGCCCTCCCGCACGCGGCCCCAGAGCCCAGCGCCTGCCAGGACGAGGAGGTCGCGCAGCGGCCTCACCCGATTGCCCTCGGTCCCGAGACGCCGCGCTGCCTCCGTGTAGAGCTGCAGGAACCGCTCCAGCTGGGCCAGGTACTCTGGGGGAGGAAGGCTGGATTCAGTGGAGCCTCTCGGTGGGGGGGGGGGGTTCTACCCCTCTCCCAGCGGCCCCCGAAGCGGGCCCCGGCTGCACTTACCTTTCCTGAACGCGGGGCCCCCGTGCTGCAGCTGGGATTTCAGCCACTGGCTCCGCTGGGCCAGGTCCTGGTACTGCTCCGCCAGCTCGCTGGGAACCGGCCGGCCGGCCTGTTTGTACGCCATCACCTGCCAGGACAACCAGGCGGCTGCTGGCTTCTGGGCAAAGCCAGCAGGACCCCGCCACAGGCCCTCGTTCCGGGCTGTGGCCCCGAGGTGCACCGTGTGCACCGCTCCCTCCCGCCGCACAGATCCCCTGGGCAGGGCAGGGCTGCGGCCCCGAGGTGCACCGTGTGCACCGCTCCCTCCCGCCGCACAGATCCCCTGGGCGGGGCAGGGCTGGGCCCCCGAGGTGCACCGTGTGCACCACTCCCTCCCGCCGCACAGATCCCCTGGGCGGGGCAGGGCTGGGCCCCCGAGGTGCACCGTGTGCACCGCTCCCTCCTGCCGCACAGATCCCCTGGGCGGGGCAGGACGCGCCCGGCATCTCTCACCCTGCCCGTCACCCGGCAAGGGGCCTGTCTCCCGCCACCCTGCAGGTCGGAAGGGCTGGGACCCCGCCCGCCAGTCACTGGGCAGCAGGGAGGGGATGGTGACTCAAGAGCTTCTTGCGTGAGGATTCGTCAGGAAAGCCCCCTGGGAGCAGGGCAGGTGAGGAACCACCCAGCGGAGACCGGGCTGCCGCCAGCCCGTGTGACAGCTCCGGCGCGCTCCAGGCAGGGTGCTGAGCAGGGGCTCTGTGGGGAAGGGGACCCCCAGGGCGCCCTAGAGCAGAGGTTCTCAAGGCGTGGTCTGCCCCCTACAGCGGGGAGCCCCGCCCCGCCCCGGCCTCCCACTGCGAGCGGGGACCCTCGCGGGCTGGATCCGGCTCCGTGTGCTGCCGCTGACCCAGGCCCAGGAACAGCATTGCTGGAAACCATTTTCCCACTGCTCCCATTGGCTGGAATCGCAGCCAATGGGAGCAGCTGGGGGTGGTGCCGGAGAGCGGCAGGAGGCACGGAGCTGGGTAAGCGCCCAGCCTCCCCTCCTATCCACACCCTGCACCTCCGTCCCCCTCGCCCCCGCCCTGCTCCTGCACCGAACCTCCCGCCCCCGTTTTGTCACCATGGGTGGCCGGTGGGCTGCGCTGAGTGGGGCGGCCTGCAGGCCAAAGAGCTTGAGACCCACGGGCCCTGGAGGGAAATGCCCTGCAGCTGGGAGCCAGGCCTCCGGCTCTTCCTAGCTCTGCCTCTAACCACGGCACGGTTCCCTCCTGGCCTCGCTGGGCGGCCGCGGGAGTCCCCGCCGGCTCCACTGGCGGGATCCGGGCAGGCCGAGGGCGTCGGGCGTCACTCACCTTCTTTTCCAGCTTCTCCTTGTCGAAGGCCAAGACGTGCAGGCTGTGCAGCGGGCGGGGGGGCTGGCTGGGGGAGAGAAACGGGGCTGCAGTTAAACCCGAGAGCCCCGCGGAGCAGACCGCCGGCTGGACCGGGGACTGCGCCTGCCCCGGCTCCAGAGAAGAGACTGTCCCGGGACCCAGGGGACGGCTCCCAGCCTGGCAAAGCTCAGCCCCGCCAAAGGCCCTCTGCTCGCGTCGTGCACACCTGGGGCAGCAGGCTGCCCTGCGTCGGCTCCCCTCCCCCCGAAAGCGGCTCGCGGACGTGCCAGGAGCCATCGCTCCGTCCATGGCTCTCGGACGCCGCGGGGGCGAAGGCAGCGCCGCCCGGAGACAGGCGCCTGGGGGTTGAGGACAGCGGGCTGCCGAGGAAGGGCGAGGGAGCAGAGAACCGAGCTCCGCCGAGAGGGGGGAGAGCTGCCCAGGGATCCTGGCTCACACCACTAGGCCCCAGTCCCATTCCAAAGCTGCCACTGCAGCCCAGGGGTCCAGAGCCCCGGCCCCTGCTCTAGTCCAGGGGAGGGGAACCTCCTGCATCAGGGGCCACGCGTTCAATTCACCTTCCCGGGGGGTGCCCCCTCCAGCAGGGCGTGGCCCCAGCCCCGTGGGCAGGAAGACCCGAGCCTCAGGGGCCCCGCCTGAGTTGGCGCAGGCGCCTCCTGGGCGGGATGGGAATGAGCCAGGGGCCGGACGCGGCCCGGGGGCCACAGGTGCCCCACCCTGCTCTGACCCCGGCGCGCACAGACTGGAGAGCCAGGCAGCCTCCCGCGGCAGGCGAGCACAGAGGCCTCGTGAGCCGCCCGGCGAGGAGTGACGTCAGCCCGGGGCGGCTCCGGGCTCTCCCAGCGCTCACCCCCCCCCTAGACACCCACTTGCCAAGCTCCCGGGAGAGCCAGGGTCCGTCTCACAGCCAGGCCCCTCCAGATGCACAGAGGGAAGGGCGGGCCCCAAACTCAGACAGCCCGAGGAGGTGGGGGGCCTGGCACAGCAATCCCACTGCTAAAGGGGGGTGCGCGGGGGCTCTTTGCAGGGTGGCTGGCGGGGTTAGAGCAAGGGCCTGGAGTCGGGACTCCTGGGTCTGTTCCCAGCTGTGCCACTAGCTCACTGCATGGCCTTGAGCAAGTCACTTTGCCTCTGCCGTGCCTCAGGAGTTTCCCCTCATCATGCACAGTCTCCCCGTCCCGTCTGGTACGGACTCAAGCAAACCTTCTGCTGGGGGTGGAGCAGTTTGTCCCAGGGAAACATCCTTGTTAAAACTACACAGACACGAGCTCTTCACCCCCCCCCGACACACGCACCCCCTGACACGCACACCCCCCCCGACGCGCACACCCCCCCGACGCGCACACCCCCCCCGACGCGCACACCCCCCCCGACACATGCGCACACCGACACCCCCGATACACAGCCTGCTGACACACACACACACCCACCCTGCTGACGCACACCCTGACACCCCCTCGACACACACACCCCGCTGACACGCGCACACTGACACCCCCCGACACACACCCTGCCAACACGTGCACACCAACACCCCGCCAACTCCCTCCGCTGACACGCACACACCGACACCCACCCCGCCGACACACACAGACATCCCCCGACACACCTCCCGCCAACACACACACACACACACACACCGACACACACACACACACACACCCCGACACCACACACACACACACACCCCCGACACACACACACACACACACACGCACCAACACCCCTACACACACACACACACACACACACACACACACACACACACGCACACACACGCACCCCCGACGCCCCCCTCTGCCCGACACCTGCGTGTCTCATCCCGGCCGTTTCCCTGCAGAAGGCCCCCTGCTGCGCTCAGGCAGGTACGTTCCGAGCCGGGACCTCCGTCCCCGGGAGCAGGGACCCCCTTGCTCCGCCCAGGCCACACCCCAAGCCTGGACGCATCGCTGGGAAGCCGATCGCGGGGACCCTTCCTGTGTCTACACTGCAGCCCTGGCCCCGCCCCCAGCCGTCCCGCCCGCGCTCCCTCTCCCGGCCTCCAGCGCCCTGCCTCGGGCTGTGCTGAGCTGCGCACTTCCTCCCTCCTCTCTGCCCCCCAGGCACAGGCCGCTGGGGAGGGACCGGCGGGGGCAGGGGCAGGGGCACAGGGTGAGAGGCCGGCAGAGGGGCAGGACGGGCTCCGCTCCCGCCGGGGCTGGGATGCGCGAGTGGCGCTAGGCTAGGGCTTGGCTGGGGCGCAGGCCGCGCGTGAGACCGTCCAGAGGAGGACGAGGGTCCAGTCAGGACCGGGCGCGCCAGAGCACTGAGCAGACGGCCGTTCTGAAAGGGAAGGGAAGAGACGAGACTATAAACGGCGCCCGCGCCCTCATCTCGGCAGGGCTGCAGGGACCCGCTCGTCCCGTTCAGGGAACCCGACGGGAGCCCCCGACACGAGCCGCACAGACTAAGGTCCCAGCGCCCCCGCCCCATGTACCCCGCGTCTAGCTGGGACCCCCCCTTCCACAAGGGCAGGGCGGCCGCAACCCCACACGGGACACACGTCCCCTGGTTCGCAGGCCCGGCTGCTGTTTCCCAGCCGCTGCCCCCAAAACACCCCCCCCGGGAGTCAGGTCTGTACGGCAGGGCTCAGACGGGGAACCAGGCACACGTGAGCTCGGCCTCGCATCACAACCCCCCGGCTCAGCCACAGAGCACGCCACAAAGGCGAGCGGGCTTTCCGTGTACGGCGGGGGAAACTGAGGCACGAGACAGCAAAGTGACTTGCCCAGGAACGTGCACTGAGCCAGTGGCAGAGTCAGGAACGAGCTCAGTTTCCCTGGTCTATCGAAAGCGTGTGCCCTCCCACTTGCAAACTAACTCCTACTCTGGCAACAGTCTGTTCTGTCACCGCTCCCTTCCCTCCACCGGGCCTCCCCCCCCGCCCCCCCCCCGCCCCCAGCCTGCGTTTCTCCCCCCCGGCCCTTCATCCCCCCCCCCGGGCCTTGGTCCATCCTCCCTTCCCCCCCAGGGGTCACTGACCTACATCCCGAGGGGACCCTGGGAAGGGCCGGGAGAGTCTCCGAGTGGGCAGCCGGTCCCTAGTGAAGGGCAGGGGGGCTATCGCCCGGCGTGCCCCGCCTACGCTATCAGCCCGCTGAGGGGGGCTGGCCTCTGCCCGCGTCTCGCCCCCCAGACACTCACCAGGAAAGCCGAACGGGCAGCGGGGGAGGGAAGGAGCTGCGAGCAGACAAAGCCGCGGGTTCCTGGGCGCGCAGGGAAAGCTCAAGAAAGGGAGGCCGGCGCGAGCGGGACGTACCTGGGGCCCAGGTCCCTCCCTGGGCCAACCGCGGGCTTGGCTTTGGGGAGAGCAACCTGCAAGAGGCAGGAGAAGCTTTCCATGAGCCACGGCCCCGAGCTGCCTTTTCAGCCCCGGGCAGGGTCGCTGCCCCATTTGGCAGAGGGGGAAACTGAGGCAAAGGGCAGGTCAGTGGCCCGGCTGGGACGAGGCTCTCCCTGGACAGAGCCCTCTCTCAGAGGGAAAGGGGCCTTGCTAAGCGAGATCCCAGGGACCCGCACGGCTGCAGGCTGCTCCCCGGGCCGTATTGCTCCAGTCGAGTTCCGGCTGTTCCGCCCCGGGCAGCGCGGCAGGCGAGGGGGAGACGTGACTTGCACTCCCCTCCCTCTGCCCGCGCGCCGCTGGAAGCTGCCCCTGTGACTGGCGGCCCCCCCTCCGCGGCCAGTCTCTGCAAGCCGGCTCCCACGCCCGAGCAGGGTGCTTTCCCCGCCAGCCCTGCCGGGGCCCCGAGCCCCATCCCGCCGGCCGGCCCTTACCGCTGGCATGGTCTGCGCGTCGATCACCAGCCACTTCTCTGTGCTGGTCTCCAGCTGCTGAGAACTCAGCGGCTCCCTGAGGCGCACAATCACCTCCAGCTTCCCCCCCGTGGGCCGGCGGCCGTCCAGCAGCTAGGCATGGAGAAAAGGAGCAGGGCGTGGGGGAACAGCGCAGAGCCGAGGGGCCGGGGCGAGTCCAAGCGCCCGTCTCCGGACAGACCCGATCTGGCAGCAGAGCACTGGGCCAGCGAGACCAGCAGCGTCTCTGGGACAGTCTGGGGGGGCCAGCAGCGAACTCTGACACGAGGGGGACTGAGAACTTCCTGACCCTGCCGCCGCCTGCCCTGAAGCATGAGAGTGGCTCATCCGATCGGTTACTGGTCGATTGCCCGCCTGTTCGAAACACCCCCCAGACACAGCCGCCGCCTGCCCTGAAGCATGAGAGTGGCTCGTCCGCTCGGTTACTGGTCGATTGCCCGCCCGTTCGAAACACCCCCCAGACACAGCCGCCGCCTGCGCTGAAGCATGAGAGTGGCTCGTCCGCTCGGTTACTGGTCGATTGCCCGCCCGTTCGAAACACCCCCCAGACACAGCCGCCGCCTGCCCTGAAGCATGAGAGTGGCTCATCCGACCGGTTACTGGTCCATTGCCCGCCCGTTCGAAACACCCCCCAGACACAGCGGCCGCCTGCCCTGAAGCATGAGAGTGGCTCATCCGATCGGTTACTGGTCGATTGCCCGGCCGTTCAAAACACCCCCCAGACACAGCGGCCGCCTGCGCCCCACAGCGGTGCCCCACGCCCTGTTGGGCAGGGAGGGGCGGGTACCGACTGAGCTGGAAAAGGGCAGCGTTCCCAGGAAATGTCATAGCCCAGAGTGCAGAGCGGCTGGGCCGGACACCCTGCCCTGCCGGCTCCGCTCCCCTCCGCTGCTGCAGGAGCACTCTGGGAGGCTGACGGACAGGAGGGGCGGGTTGGGACTCACCGCTCTGACCTACCTCCACAATCTCCCGCAGCTCACAGGTCGTCTCCAGGGCCTCCAGCTTCAGCTGTGCCGCCCCCACCACGCGGTCCGTCTTGAACAGGCCCCTGGGAGATTGGGGGGGGGGGGGAAATGCGAGAGCACGTCAGGCCCTCGGCCGGTTCTCACATGCGCTGCGCTGGCCTGGCACAGTCCGGCTGCTCCACCCCGGCTCCCCCAGGCCCGGCGCCTCCCCGATCCGAGCCCCAGCAAACCCCCCTCCCACCTCTCCGCTCGCCAGCCACGTCCCCTCCTCCCTTGGGCCCCGGTCCGAGCCCTGGCAAACCCCCCTCCCACCCCTCCGCTCGCCAGCCACGTCCCCTCCTCCCTTGGGCCCCGGTCCGAGCCCTGGCAATCCCCCCTCCCCACCCCTCTGCTCGCCAGCCACGTCCCCTCCTCCCTCGGGCCCCGGTCCGAGCCCCGGCAAACCCCCCTCCCGCCCCTCCGCTCGCCAGCCACGTCCCCTCCTCCCTCGGGCCCCGGTCTGAGCCCCGGCAAACCCCCCTCCCACCCCTCCGCTCGCCACTCACGTCCCCTCCTCCCTTAGGCCCAGCTCTGAGCCCTGGCAATCCGCCACATCCCCTCCCGCCCTGACCACTCCCTTCGGCTAAGCAGGCCACACGCTCGCTGCTGGTGTGAGCAGAGCACTGAGGGGCACACCTGGAGCCGGCTCTAGCTGAGTGTGCAGATAACAATGCTAGCGAGAACGGGGCCGAGGTTTCAGCTTGGCCTAGTCTCTCGAGTACGCGCCCAGGGGCTCCCACAGGCTGGACCTCCCTGGTCCGGACGAGTCCCAAACGAGGGAATTTGCTGGACCAGGGAGGTCCCCTGCTCCCAGCCCACCGACCCTCCCCACTACTGGCTCCACTTCCAGCCCAGCTGGCCCCCTGCCTCAGCCATGAGGGGCCGGCCCCCGGCTCCCTACCACTAGCCCCAACAGGGACTGGTGGTCACCGGCCCACTGCCACTGGACTCCTGGCCCCAGGCTCTGGGATTCAGAGACGTCCCTGGTCTGTCCGGACCAGAGAGTCCCAGTTCAGGGAGGTACAAGCTGGCCTAGGGATGTAAGCTCAGCGGCTCTTAATAGATTTAAAAATCAGAAGGGCAGCGGGGGGAAGCTGGTGTGAGCCAGGACAGCTGATCTCCCGGCTTGTGCCATGCCAGGTTCCCCTGCCTGAAGAGCTGGCGGGGAGGGGGGGGGGGGGAACCTAGCGTGAGCCAGGAATTCGCTGTCCCGGCTTGTGCACGGTCCCCCTGCTGGCTTCCAATCCATTTAAAAGGCAGAGCCATTGCGGGGTTAGCTCCTGGGGCCGGGAGCTGGCCCCGCTGCAGCTGCCCCGCGTATCGACTAATCGATGGAAAATCCACCGACTAGTCGATGAGTTGATTAAAGTAAATTGAAGATCCCTGACCTGGACGTGGGCGTTTCTACTGTCACAGCCAGGAGACGGCCTAAGGGACAAAGCCTTCCCCTCCCCTCCCCCGGGGACCACGGACAAGGAACGAGCCCAGCTTGCCGCACGGCAGCACGGCCCAGGGCCGGTTTCGGCAGAGACCGATCGCAGGCAGCGGAGCAGCTGTTAACGAGCCGCGTCGCCCAACACCCGTTTATCTCGCCACGGCCCCTCCGCCCGCCCAGCGTTCCCGCGTGTTCTGCCCCGGGGGCCGTGTCCGAGGGCCCCGCTAGCCTCCACCCAGGGCCCGCAGACCGGCCCGCCGGCCGCGCCGCTCACTCACCCTTTGTGGACAACCTCAAACTTGAGGCCTTTGGTCTGAAAGACTCTCTTGAGCCCTCGGTGGCCCCGGTTGATGTTCAGCTTGAACTGCTCTCGGAACTCTGCCAAGGGAGCAGCGGCAAAGAACTGTCAGCAGCAGGCCCCCGCGCCAAGGGAGAGCCAGGGCCTGCCTCCCCGGAGCCGGGCTCGGCGGCACGGGATTTCGCCTTGGGATCCTAGGGCAGGCTGAAGTTAGTTATGCCTCAAAACCGCCCCCTCGCTGGAGAAAGGGAAACTGCAGGGAAGGGACCCACTCCCAAGTTGTCACGGAAGCAGCAGGACTCAAACGCCGGGAGTCCTGGTTCCCAGCCGCCTGCGGCAGCCACGCCAGCACCACCTCCCGGACCCCTGGGAAGAAGGACTTGGAGGCACCAGCTGGACACCGCACCCTCTCGGGCTCTTAGCCCCGTCTCCCGGCGTTGCCGACTCACGCGAGACGCAGCTGTGACGCCGACAGGAGAGACTGAACTCAGACCCTGCCGTGCCCCGAGGGGGCGTGCACCGCGCAGCTCGGCCACCGCAGTGAAACCTGGTCCCTTTACCACCCACCTAGCACACGACTCCCGGGCTCCCTCCACAACCCCAGCCTGCTGGCTCCCCGCTGTGCTTCACACACAGGGCAGCCACTGTCCCCAGGCCTGCCCCCCTTCCTCCAAGTCCGGAGTCCCCACCTGGCTCTGCAGGCACACGGCCATGTTCAGCTCATCCAGGGGCCCCGCAATATCCAGGGGCCTCTCTGCAGAATCGGCCCTGCCCTGTGCCGTCCACTTCTATTCCCACGGGACGGATTCCACGCGGGGTGCTCGTCCCCTGGGCTCATGCCACACGAGGGCACCGACTCACAGAGGGTCAGGCTGGAAGAGACCTCGGGAGCCCCCCTAGCCCAGCCCGAGTCTCTGGGAAGGAAAGGCTAACCCAAGGGACCCCTTCTCCCCCCCCCCCCCCACACAACCCCAGACCAGAGCCTACCGGGGGAGTCTGTATTTTTGATCACACTGGTCTTGTCTTTCTGGGCTTCCTCCTACAACACAAGGCACAAGCGAGGGTGAGAGACGAGCTTCCCAGCCGCAGCCCGGGAACGTCTCTGGGCAGGGTCCAGCGCTCACCGTGCTGGGGTGGGGAAACTCGAAGCGCACGAAGGCGTCCAGGTCGTTGGGAGCCACGCCTGCAAAGACAAAACCCGCCCGGGTTCATCGCTGAACGGAGAAGCCCTGAGACACCACCCATGAGATGAACCCCAGGGGGCGGGCGCCGGGGGACTGCTTGCTCCCGGCGATCCCAGCAACGTCCCTGGAGAGAGAGCGTTTGAACTGAAGGGCAGAGCGATTTGTACCGGAGAGGGAGGGGAGAGCAGAACGGTTGTTCAGGACAGGCGGTTCTGGCCAAGATGGAAGACGGGTCCTTTTTTTGGGGGCGGGGGGGAGGGGGGGGGAGGGGGAGGGGACGACTGCATGAAAAATGTTACAACTGGGCTGTGATGGAAAAGCGGGTGTTCGATTAACTGACGTTTTTCGAGAGAAGTGTCCGATCTCCACAGGAAGTGCTCACTCTTCTGCATAGCCCCAAACCAAAGTATTTCTACTGGGACAGTCTGCCAGACTGCATCATGGGAGCTGTAGTTCAGCTGCCTCCTATCCCCGATCTCCTCTACTAGCTGAGCTCCCTGGCTGGACTCCATTTTCCAAGATGCACCATAGCCCCGGACTCCCATAGGCAGACAGTGGTACACTGTGGCAGATACAGGTGAATCGGGGAGCCTACCTGGTCTGTAAAACGGGGGCACGAGACACCCTAACTACAACTCCCATAAGGCACTGCAGCAGCATTTCCTAAGAGAAATGTTGCGTGTCTCAAATTTTCCCGTAAAAAATAATTTTCTGTTGGGGGGAAAAACATTTCCCGGCAGGTGAAACGCCGCCCCCTGCGAGGGTCTGACACCCATCGTTGTGTGGCCGTCCCAGAGCTAAGCGGCCTGTCGCTGCCCCCGACAGCTGCCACGAGCCCGGGGCCGGTCAGCGGCTCCCGTCTGTCCCTGCGTTAGCGCGCGACTGGCTCACAGCAGCTGTTTCTGGCTACTTTGCAGAGCAGCACCTGGACCCCTCCCTCCTGCCACTTTGCTCGGCCGAGTCGACCGCCGTGTTACCTGGCGGGGCTGGGAGGTTGATCCCCTTCACGATCGTGAGAACCATGTCGTTGCTGTTCAGCTCGGGGAAGATCCTGCAAGAATAAGGCAGAAGGAAGGTTAAACAGCCAGGAATTCCCACCCCCTCCAGCCAGCCCAGCAGTGACCTGGGGCCAGCGCCCCTTGCAGGGCCACACTTCCAGCCCCTGCATGCGGCACAGCTGGGCCTCAGTTCTACCAGTAAAATCTCTCTCTGCCAGGACCACCTTCCGGTACAAATGAGACACGGCTCTTGCCCCGCCTTCCACCCAGGACTGCAGTGCATCTGAAAAAGGGTGCTACCCCATTTTGCTAATGGGGAAACTGAGGCACGGAGCAGCCCAGATCTCAGTTTTAGCCAACAGTGTGTAACTGAGGCATCTAGGGCTAGCCAGGGGGGTGAAACATACAACAGGCCTAGTCGCCCCACCCGCTGGGAGCCCCCATCTCTGCCTGACTCGCACGCCCTAGCCTGAAAGCACTCAACCCCCCTACGCAGTTCTGGAGACTAGAGGCGGCGGGGCAGACCTGCTGGGAGGCAGAGGGCACCGTGTACAGCCCGGTGGAGAGAAGGGCTCCCGGAAAGCGAGGCCCGTGGGCCAGGTAGAGCAGCTTGGGAGAGGCCTGTAATGGCTGGGATGGAAGGAGCAGGAAGCCGCTGGCCGCGCATTCACCTACTTGACCACACTGAAGGTCCTCTGCTCGTAGTGGTACTTGGGCAGCGGGAAGCCCTTGGCGTGGGCTTGCTTTAAGATTTCCATGTTACTCTTGCAGTCCTCGGCCATCTTCTCAAACCTGGCGGGAGAGGAGCAGAGACGAGCCGGGAGATTCCATTGCAGCCCCCCCGGGTTATTCTGTGGGCTGCTCTCGGGGCGCTGCAAGGGCATTCCTGCATCGCCCACTCGGCCTCCACCCCCCAGCCTGCCGGAGAGGCCTGCCACAGTCCCTCTCTGCGCGGGCCCTTCGGTACGTCTCCCCCACCAGCGGGAGGCATGGCTGCAGCTCCTGCATGCCTCACCAGACACAGCCAGAACAGCAGCACAGGCTGTCAGGGTAGATCCTGGGTGCGGTTGTACCCCAAGGGTGCCGGGAGAGCGGCAGTCACCCCTCAGAACTGCCGTCTGGACGCACCCTCCAGTTCTCTGCCCTCCCTTCAGCTCCGAGCTGGGGGATCCCACCGTCGCTTTACTGCGTGACGCGTGTTGGGCCCACAGCACAGAGATCTGGTAGCGTTGGCCTCCGCGCTGGCTGAGGGCCCCTCTGTGCGCCTCAGCCACCGAGCCAGTTCCTAGCTCACAAATTCAAACCAGCGGCCTACGTCCGACAGAGGTGGAGCAAACCCGACCACATGGGCCCAGGCCACCGTAATGTGCACTCCTAGCTTTGCCTGGGGGAGGGGCTGGAAGAGAGACTGCTGAATTTAATACAAGCAATTCTAGGGTGGAGAAACTGGAGCCAGGGGCGACGAGCTGAACATTCTCACGGCGAACACTTTCAATCTTTTAACACAGCAGCCTTTATCTGAATGCTTCCGAAGTTGCAATATCTGGGTGCTTGTGACAGTCAAATGCCGCCCAGCTGATTAGCAGAGCGCCCGCTGCTAGGATTTTGTTTCTACTGGTGGTGCACATTCGCACATGCACGTACAATTTATTCCACACAGGGATGGCAAAGCTTAGAGGGAACCTTGGCCACCACCGAAACGTGGCCACCTCTGGAGCAGAAAACAGCAGCTGGCGTGCGTTGTTAAACAACACTGCGCAGCGAAGTGTCCTGCATGCCGGGAATTGCAGGCAGGCAGGAATTCCCTGGGCTGGAATTCAGGCAGGACACTGGAGCTGGGAAAAATGTCCGAGAGTCGGGACCTCTGCTTAGCATCTCATCTGAACGGCAGAACGTGCAGCAGAGCTGCCAGCAGGCCAGAAATTGGTGGCAAGCCAACACAGGCGCATCTGGGACAGGAAACGCAGGACTTCCCTGCTGGAAGCCACGCTAGGTAATTCTGCAACAGCGTCGGGGGGGTACAACCAAGCCAAGGGCGGGAGCCGGAGGGAAAGAGCGACAGAAATCCCTCCTGCTGACGTACGTACTTGGTCGTTTCGGCAATATTCCCCAGGTGAGTGAACTGCTTGGAGTAATTCATACACATCTGGGACAAAAAATACACAAGAGAAAGTTACCACAATCCCCCCTCCTCCAGCGCCCGCCGCCCACGGACCCGCCGCCCTTCTCAGACACGGCCACGGGCGGAGAAGTGTTCTCAGACGGAGCCGCTGAGTCAGAACGGGGAGGATGCGCAAAGAGGCAACGGGGGGCATGGGCCCAAGCGATCCCTCCTCCCGCCCACAAGCCTTTGCGACTCAGCTGGCGCACTGCCGTCCGGGTCACGTTCCCGTCCACACACAAGCCAGCTTAACGGAAGGGGCGTCTCCCCCAGCCGCCTGGCCCGACGCCTCGGAAGCCAACCGACACCTGCGCTTTCTCGCTACGCCCACCGACATCCCACGGCCCTGGAGACGTGGCCCCCCAAGAGGCGACGTTTGACTTGACCGGACGCAGCAGCTGACAGGATCCTAACACTCTTAGGACCACAGTGGCAGCCTAACCAAGGGGGGGGAGCGGGAAGCGGGGGCCACTGACCTACAGAAAACCAGTTTGGGGCCACACACGTGAGAAGCAAAACCACTAAACCCTCAGTGAGAAGCAGACAGACCCTTCCCTACTTTCCCCTGCACACCGGCCTAGGGGGGCCAAGGATCTTGTGTCCTCCAGCCCTGCAGAAGGGGGGCTGGAGCCCCAGCATGGGCTCCCCAATGCTGGGGGGAACCCTGAGCCTCGCGGGCCAGATCCAGGGAAGCCAGGGGTCACATCCGGCCCCTGGGCCTGCGGTTCCTCACCCCTAGCTTAAGGCATGAAAGCTGGAGGAATCCACTGCCCCGTTACTCCTGTTCCCACTAGCTTCTAGGCCTCGGGCAGCCCTGCAGGGCGTGCTCTTCCCAGCCCACCTCCCCTGAAACTTCTACCTCGTGCTGTTGCTTCATCCGCTTCATGAGCTCCACGTACTGGCTGGCTGCCTCCGGGGAGATGCTGACCCCACGACGCTGCATGAGCACGAAATCCTCCTTGTTTTCGGGGGCTGAGGGCACCTGGAAGAGAAGGGGGGCGTGCGACTGGCCGGCAGTTTCAAGGGAAGAGATTTCCTGCATGAGGACTCGCCCGGGCGCTGTACCGCATCCTCCGTCTTCCTTCGCTGACCCAGCCTGCCAGCCCCCGGAAGGCAGGTAATAGCCCCAGTCGCACTCCGGACACGCTGCTTCCTCTCACATCTCCACCGGCAAAGTCCCGCAGTGAGGCAAAGCCAGGGGTACGGCCGGCCGGTCTCTGCTCTGAGCACTGGGCCCAGGGCCCCTCTCGGAGCGCGGAGCAGGAGAAACGCTCATCCCTAAGCTAGCCATTAGGCTATTCTCCCCTACAGACACCGCCTCAGCAGTAGGGATGTAAACGGGGAACCGGTTAAGCAGCGCCCGTCCCAGCTGGAGCCACCCCTGCACTGTGGGCTGCCCCACTGCGCTGCACTACGGATGGGGGCTAATCCAGCGTCCCCCCGGGTGCAACGCTGCAGGCTGGTTAACTGGTCCAACATATAGTTTAACTGGTTAAAACTCTCAAGGGGATTTTGCATCGCTAGTCGGCACTTGGAAAGTGCGGGGAGTGGGGCTTGCAGGGGTCAGTCCGCAACACAGCTGCGGTTCTACTGAAGTCCGGGAGCTGGTGCATTCCACGCCGCTGGGGTCAGTGAAACGCACGGCTGCGACTGTTCTCCTGGCGGCACTCCTTAGAGACAGGTTACTGTTGGGCTGTAAGAAGTGAACTGGCCATTTATCTTTCTGCATCGCCAGCACAAGCTTGAACAGTGACAAATGCTGCATGTGAAGATCACAGTGCCCAGCACAGAAAGGCGGCCACTTCTGGGGTGGGCTGCGTCAGCTGTCTAACTAGCACACAGCCCAGGTGCACGGCGTGGCAGGAGAGGGAGCGAAAGGTGCCACAGGAAAGGCATTTTGAAGGCGAGAGGCAGAAAGGCACTGCCCAGGGGAGGGATCCCTGGTCCGTTCACTCCCTCTGGGACACCTGGCACTGGCGTCTGTGCGCAGACAGCACCCTGGGCTGGATGGGCCTTGGGGCTGACCCAGCCTGGACGCTCTGATGTTGGACCTCTGGGTTTTGAAAAGGCCGAGACCCTTTACTCTGTGGCCAGGGCCCAGCGTTGCTCGTGCTGTGGACGGTCTCCAAGTGAATGTCCCCCGGGGGCCACCTTACTTTGGTTATGTCGACAGGAAGCCCGCCCTGGGATGCCTCGATCATGGGGCCCAGGCCCTTGGCCTGGCGCAGGAACAGCTTGGCTCCCTCGATGTCGTTCTTCTGCTTGGCTCGGAGCGCCGCCTGCATCAGCTGTTTCTTCCTGCCCTCCAGGAAAGCCAGCTGCTGTTGGGCTGCCGGGAGGAAGAGGAAGAGGAGGTGGGCGGATGCTGGGACCGCACGCGAAGGGGAGTCCGAACTGGAAAAGGAGGGGGGGTGCAGGTGTATTCAAAATACCAGGCCCACCCCCCCCAGGGCCTAGGGGCTCCACGTGGGCACACGATGCGCGTCAGTAGCACTGCGGTGGGGATCTCTCGCGCCATCGCGGACTTAAGACGCCTTTTGCTCAGGACAGGTGGCTCTGATACAAATGGCACCTGAAAGAGGGGCATCGAATCCCCCTTCATTGGCTAGCGGGTTGAACGTCACATGCAACCCAGGAGTGGGGAACCTAAGGCCCGGAGGCCAGATGCTTGCCTGGATCCGGCCCCCCAGCTTCGGGGACCCGTACTGGTGTTCCAGCCTCCCGCGGGGCTGGAGCAGACAAAAATCGACTAATCCAGGCCCCCCCAAGCCTGGGGGTGCGAGGGGAACGCGGGGAGGGTCTTTCTCCTTCTCACTTGGGGGTCACGTCAGTGACGGGTTCTTTGCTTTTCACGTGTGTGCGGCCCCCGACTGATTTTCCTGTGGGTCAGCGGCCCCCGGCCCACAAAGGTTCCCCACTCTAGGTTTAACCGGTTAACTGATGAAGAGGGGGCGTGGGCGGGCGGAGGGGCTACTCCAACCCAGCTGGGCTGGAGTGGCTCCCTCTCCCCCCCGTCCACTGCAGCCGGGTTGGAGCACCCTGCCTGTGGCCGGCGGCAAGTGCCCCACCAGTGAACCCGGAACCGGTAAGCGACAGCCGTTAAGAGTAAGGCTGAGGCTCCCCGGTTAACCTGTTACCCTGTCACGTCCCCTGTGCACTGCCTGGCAGCCTCACGCCAGGGGAGGACGGTGAAAGGGGAAGTCCAGGGACAGGCAAGAGACGAGAGGGAAGGGCTGGCCTGACACAGCAGGAACTAGGCAGCATTGGCTAAGTGAGGGCTAGGAGGCCGGAGGCGAGGAAGAGCTCCTCGGTCTATAAACAGCATGGGAGGATGGGGAGGGCGGGCTGAAAAGCCAGGAGCGGTGGGCAGGGGTGGCCACTCCAGGGCCTGGCTGCGTTGCACGTGGGTGGCCTGCCGGTCAGCAATCGGGAGGTAACGCTCTGCCCCGCTCCGACACCGTCCCTGCTGGAACGGCAGCTACAGCGCGTTGCCCCTTGCTACCGGGGACAGGACGTGGGGTGCCAAGTACACGCACGGCTCTTTGGCGAGGCTGCTGAATACCGGCCGGACAGTCCAGTCTGGTGCCGAGTGTTGCCATGTATCGTCCCCCTAAGTCCCCGGCCTGGCCGTACTACGCCCCAGGGAGCGAATCGGGCCAGGCGACCATCCCAGCCAGAGAAGAGGCGCAGGGACTGGCTGTGGCACCCACATCAGCACACAACCCGGCACGCCCCACGGCACCGGCAGAACGTTTCGGCGCGCGGGAAGGCACGAGTACCTTTCGTGTTTGCTTTGGTGGATTTACCAGGCCCTGCGGGATTTGCGGCTGCAGGGGTACCTCCGGCAGACGCTCGTTGGACGTGCTGGGAGGCGGCGGCTGGCTTTGGCAGCACGGGGCGGGAGCCAGGCTAGAATTATGCAGCAGAAAAAACACACAAAGGGATTTTTCTTACAGCCGAACGGGATACTCCTGAGCTCGGAGGGGCGGGAGGGGGGGGGGTAAGATGGGAACTGGAAAACCCAGGGAGAGGGAAAGCCCACGTGAGCCAGCGGTATAAAATTCAACCCACACTCGGACCCCCAGGACTTCAAGAGGCCATCACGATCATCTGGGCGGGCCTCCCACACACTGCTGGCCACAGGGCCGCCCCCACCCACTCCTGCAGCAGACCTCTGGCCCCAGGCGGAGTTAGTGAAGTCCTCGAATCATGGTTTAAAGCTTACAGAGAATCCACCTTTCCCACGAACTGAACCCTGCAAGTGACCTGTGTCCCATGCTGGAGGAAAGCAATAATCACCCCCCCCTCCCCCGCACGCCCATCTCTGCAAATCTAACCCTGGGAAAATGCCTTCCGGACTCAAAGCCAGTAAGTCGGGAAGCCTGCGCAGGGCGAGTGTAGAAATCAGGGTCAGTAGTTGCATGCTCGTGGCATGCGCCTGGGCTGCAGAACGCTGCACCAGTACCTCTGCGCAGTGACTCTTGGGCCCCTCCAACCTGGGATCAGTCCCGTGCCAGACGCCCCCGGCCGACCAGTAAGGCCAACTAGCCGAGTGTCCCCGCTTGCCCAGACTAATGACCCGTCCACGCGGGTATCTGACGGGTTCAACACCACATGCTCCAGAGGCTGTGCGTGGGGAGGGACCTTTCCCTGACCTCTGGCCTTTACATTCCCCCCACCCCCGAGAGGAAAAGGGTTCCTAGCACAGGTGAATGAGTCCCGCTCTAGGGACCAGTTAGTCCAGCCCAGCATCGGTTTTAACCGATCCATCGAGTGCCTAGCGGGTCAGCTCCCCGGTCCGCAGAACCTGACCTTCCTCATCGCCTCCGCATCGTCCTCTGCCTCCTCATTCTCTCGGTCGTCCTGATTGGCTAGTTTCATAGCCGTTTCCAGGACTCCCACGATGCTTTGGTCCCCTGCGGACGCCTCCGTGCCATGGATGGGCGGGAAGCCTGCCGGAAAGATGACAAGACTTGAGAGGGGATCAGACTCCTGCCAAGAGCAGCCGCGGGTCCCACAGCGTGACCGCTCCATCCAGCCCCCCGGCGGGCGCAGCACGAGGGAGCCGAGCTGCTGGGGAGCGGGGGCTGTCTCAGGAGAGGTGCCAATGGCCACAGAAAGGAGACAAAGTCTCTCTCGCGCCTGGGGGGGAACGTGCTTCCAGGGCAGCTCAGGGACACTGGTGGGGAGAGCGGTACCCTCCACAGGATGGTTTGGGATGGCTGCCCCAAACCCCACACTTTGTCTTATGGAGGGGGCCCAGGACGGCACAGGGCATCACCCGGGGGGGCTGGCGTGGGGCAGCAGCAGGGGTCGCCCCCCTCCTGCTCTCAGTCTGCCCCACTCCTGCCCTACCGCTTCCCCCAAGCGGCCCCGAGCGCTCGCTCCGCACTGCCATTGGCTGGGAACCTGGGCCCCACACCTGGGGCAGGGGAGGGGGGACGGGGGTTGTGCCAGGCTCCCCTAGGGACGGCCATGGAGGCGGGGCTGGAGCGGTAGACGCTTGCCCCGTTGCTGCCAGTGCTGGGTGCTGTGAATCAAGAGGTCCCCAGAGCTGCCATTCCAGCGTGAAATTCACACGTGCGGAAGTTTTTAAAGAACCGCGGGCGAGGCGCGTCCTCTACCGCTCTACACGGCGGCGCCGTAGAACCAGAGAATACCTGGTGGGACCGGCAGCTCAGCAAACTCCACGGCTTTCCCTGCTTTGTGCGCGCGGATGGCCTCCTGGTATTGCTGAAAGAGAAATCCAAACGGGCCAGCTCCCAGGCATGCCCCTCGGAGAAAGACCCGCATGCCCAATGGCGGGGCGGGGCGGGTCCTCGCCCGAGAGCTTACAGTCCAATGTCAGACAAGCGGCGGCAGGTGGATACAGACAGACGGGGGGGGGGGGGGGGGGGGCGCATGGAACCTGTGGGGCGATCCACCTGCAAGCTGCCAACGGGGGGGGGGGGGGGGTGTTCCATCGACCAATCAGAATGAGACAATCAGTTTGCGCGAGGGATGTAAAATCCTGTTTCATTGGTTAACTGGCTAACCAATTAAAGGGGGTGGGCAGGCAGCGGGGTGCTAGAGCGGCCCCCCCAGCCACAGACAGGTGCTGCACCAGTCTGGCCGGAGCAGCCCTTAGCCACAGCGGGCGCCCCACAAGGCTGGAGAGCCACTTGCCCGGGGCAGCCAGGGAGCTGCTCCAGCCCCCACGGGTTAACCTTAACCAGCAAGCCTCAGTCATTAAGCGTGATTCTAACCAGTTAACCGGTGAATCATTCACACCCCTAGCTTGAACCATTCCCCTGAGTTCAAATCTTACCCCATGGCACCTGTTAGGGGTTTCTCCTTCCATTACTGGCCTGCGTATGGAATGGGAGAAGTGATCCGGCTAACTTCACCACCCACTGGAGTTATGCACACCAACGGCGGACTGGATTCCAATCATGGTGGTGTTGTGTGGAGGCTTAAGGATCAGGGGTTTTTAAGCACCCCCTTTCTCTGAGAAGATATCTAAGGTTTTGGCTAAAATGTTTCCCCCAAATTAGACTCCTCGCCTCGGGCCGAAACGGCACAAGGATTTAATGCTCAGCCTAAAAGAAGATACCGAGTAAAATGGATGAACTTTACAAACAAAGATGACCAACACACGGATCTTGCGCCCATCACTGAAATGCAGCTGTCTCTGGGGTGCCACGGAGCAGCTGTTTTAACAGCGCCCAGGAACACTTGGAGCGATGTATAGTGCACCCACATGCAACTGCAGGGGGATTTAGGAAGGCAGCCGGCAGTCATCCAAAATGTACCACACCCCCAGCTTTGGGGGGAAACACAAAAGACGCTAATGACGCCGAGCCGGAAAGGATCTCACTCAGAGGCACGGAGCTCCTGGACACGGAGGTCGGCACCAGAAGACAACCACCAATCGAATGCCCAGCAGCACTGCCCCCTAGAGAATGCTATCCTGCCGTCCAGCGCTAATTCAGAAGCGTTTCTGCCGGGGGTGAGGCAGCCAGGACCCACTCTGAGCCGTACGGTTAGGCGGGGGTTCCAGGACTCGCACGGTTTCCTCACCTTCACAATGCGCTCGTGCATTCTTGCCTTCCGGTCGTCTCCTTTGCTCTTGGCCTGAGCGGAGGCTGTTTTATACCTCTCCATCCTCTGCTGCAGAGCCTCCAGCATGTCGCGAGGGGGGGCAGGGATGTCTGTTTGCGGGGAGGGAAGAAAGGTGCCACGGGTTTATTGGGTGCCAACGTCTCTCTCCTTAACGAAAAGCTGTAACCCCGCTGCTCAGGTGTGGACAGAAGGCAGCTCAGCATTTCATTCCCAACCTGCTTCTAACCACTGCTTAGACTATCCAGCTATTACCCTGGCACTTTCAGCAGTAGGCCTCCAAATCAGTATCATTACCCCACTTTTCACAGATGGGGAAACCGAGGCACGAAGCAGCCCATGACTTGCCCATGGGCACTCAACGGGAGAGCCAGAAATAGGACCCAAGTCTGCTGAGTTCTACCCCAGTGCGCTCTCCACTAGGCGCTACTGCCTCTTCCCTGAGCGCATGCAATAAATAAGAATCAAAATGGTCCCACCCCAACCCTCACACGCCCACCCATCCCCGTGTCAGGAGGAGTTTTCACGTATCCGAACGTGCAGCACAAGCTCCAAAAGGCTCTGGAATGCTTCCCGGCGGCTCTGCGGGTAGCGGCTGAATGGAGTTTGCACAGTAAGGCCATGCTCCGGCTTGCCTCCTCCTCCCCCCTTCTATTTACTGTCTGGGCAGGTTTCACCTTTCACTACAGAGGGGAGTTGCTGTGCTTAGGAGCCCAAGCAAGGCCGGCGAGATACGCCCCAGCTCCCAAAGAGGCAGTAAAGCGCCCGGCTCTGTCTGCACGGCACAAGGAGCCATCTCCTGTCGTGCCGGGGGGTGGCCCCGATACCCACGCGCCACTCTGGGGCTCAGACCTGCAACGGAGGCTGGGGATTTTGCGAGAGGCGTCACTGGCGACACAGCGGATTGTTGCTGCGGGCGTGGGGACGGCAGCTCCTTGGGCAGCTGATCTGTGAAAAGAAGCTGGTAAGTGACACGCAGAAAGTGAAAAATAATAATAATAAGAAACCCCAATCAACCCAGATGGACAGAAAGTAGATCGGTTACTGGCCCTGCCAAGCACCGCCCAGGTGGCGCACTGCAACCCGGACACTTCCTCTTTCGCTGGCACCTCCTTCCGCCCAGCCCCATTTGACACACACAGGGCGGCAGAGTCCCCTTCCAAAGGCCACACAGTGCGTAAGCGACACAACTGGGACTAGAACCCATGAGTGTCAACTTCCAGGCCCTCTCCGATCACGGGATACCAACAAGGGCTAGTCTACCCTGGAAAGGCTTGGCTGATACAGCTGTCCTGGCACCGCCCTCGAGGGCGGCTTTCCTGGCATCAGGGGATCTTTGACCCAAGCCACCTCCCCGAATGACACCGTAAGGACTCGGACCAGTCAGCTCCTGGCCAGTATAGCTATGCAGGCCTGCCTTGGCAAAGACAGATCGCGAGTGCCGTGTTAGCACTTCTCGCGCATGCCGGTTCCTCCTGACACCAATGAAGTGGTGGGACGCGCTCCAGAAAGCGGATGCAGCTGTTCGGCAACGCCGAGAGTCAATTCTCACCTGGATGAGGGGGCAGGCGGCCCAGATCCACGGTTTCACCTTTCCCCATGGCTTCTAGAATGGGATCAAAGCTCTGGAAGGCACGAGACAGGGAGAACAGTACTTTAAATCTCGGTCTTCAACGGCTCGCCACTTTACAGCCACGCAGACCAGGTCGGATAGCCCATGTGAGGCAGGGACGTAAGAGGGTAGCCATTAAGCATGAGCTTATCGGTTACCCAAACGGTCACACGAGGCTCCAAGTCCAGCTCCCGGGGAGCCAGCATCTGCCCCACACTGCTGCCTCTGTATCAGACACAGCAGCGCGTGGCAGCAGGCGGGAACTGGTACGTGCAGGGAGCCAGCTCCCGTCACACATTGGCTCATGGGGAGCCGACGGCCGCTCCGTGATGCTGCAGCTGTATCAGAGGCAGCAGCGTGGGGCAGCTGCCGGTGCGTGCCAGAAGCCGGTGTAAAAGCGGCTCCCGGTGTGCACTGGTTCCCGTGCTGCAGGTGTGTGTAACTGCTGAAAACATTTCAGTGGTTACACAATTAGCCAGTTACCCGCATTTTAACATCCTCAGTGTGAAGTGGGATTTATCTCCTAATTCACAACTGAGAAAACCAAAGCAGCTTGCCCCCATGATGTCACAGTGAGCAGAAATTAGAACAGAGGAGTCCCGGCTGCCAGTGTTCTGCTCTCACTACTAGGCCCCCGTCTCCCCCAGAATCAGACCTCTGGGCTCCCAGCCTCCTGCTACAGCAAATGAACCATCCTCCCAGTGCAGGCTCAGTGTGGGTTAGGGAAGATGCTCCAAAGGTGGCAGATAGATAGGAGCAGATGAATGTATTTTCTTCAGCCACCCCTGGCCCAGCATGTAGACATGACCCTCCCCCCAGCGTTAACGGCAGTTTTCAAGGTCTTTTTTCCCCCCCCGCAGGCCACAGTTTGGTTTTAATTCCCCGTACAAAGCTGACCAGCTGAACTGAAGGAAAAGCCTGTCCCAGAGTAAGACAAGCCGAGGTGCAAGAGAGTCCCAAACCTGCTGCAGCACCAGTGGATGTGCGTTACCACCAGCCTCCTAAGCACAAACTGGTCAACTTCTTGTCAGCACGCCCTGAAAGGGCCACCTCTGGGACTAGACCAGGGGCGCGCCAGGCTGCCAGAAGAGCGCTGTGGCTGGCAGGCACCTACCTTCGCGATGCGGTAGTATTTCGTGGCCAACTCAACGCTGCCTTCCTGTTTAGCTTGCAGCGCGGCTAGCTTGTACGCCCGCTGCCTGTCCTGGAGGAGCGCCTGTGGGCTGGAGTTTTCAGGACCTGACGGGAGACAGAGAAAAAAGTCCCTGCGCTTTGTGTCTGTTTCAGAGTCACCCCCGGCCAGACCAGGGAACATCATGGTCCTAGATCAGTAGGTATTTATCAACTCCATCATTTGCAATGAGGGAGAATGAACAGGCCCCCCAGTCGTACCTGATCGCGCCAAAGGGGCAGGTTTTCCCTCTGGCGTCCCCGGGGGTCTGATGGGCAAGGCCAGGGCTGGCTTTGGCAGAACAGGAGGCGGCGGCTTGGCAGACGCTGCAGAGGGGGCCTGTGGAGGTGCTGCGGCGGGTGGCTGTGGCAGAGGATGGCCGGATAAACTCGGCAGGGGGGAGTTCCCGCCCTTTCCCAGTGCGACTGCGGGAGGGATTTCTTCCTCGTCGATCTTTTTGCCCTTCCTCACAGAGGTCAGCATGTTCTCTAAAGTCTTGGAAACAAACAGCAATGGAGAACTAGCTGTGTGCGGACAGACTCTCGTGCCTGGTTTCGGCCAACAGCTATAGGAGCAGGCACTTAAAAACTAGCCATTGCTTCTGCGAGAAACCCAACAAGAACACTGGATGCCAGGAGGGATGTAAGAGGTTACCCGGTAAGCAGGTGGCTTACCCGCCAGCTTACAAGGTAACCGGTTAACCAGCCCAACCAGTTAGGCCCATGGTGCAGTGGGTTAGAGCAGCCTCCCGCCTGCAGTAGTTAACCAGTGAAACATTTTAACAGGTTAACTACTTTTGTGCGTTTTTACATCCTAGAGGCCAGCACCTTAGTCCTAAACCAGCCCAGAAACTGCAGCCTAATTAGACCCACAGCCTGTCATCAGCTAAGGAGCCGTTCCTCAGGCAAGCAGCAAGCGCCACATTTTTCCTGACTAGAAAGCAGCCGCCTCTCAGATCACTGTGGTGCCATCCAGCCTCTGGGACCAAAAGCGCCCCCGCCACATGCGCTCTATAGAGAAATTGCATCACACACACGCAGCGCTCTGTGGCAGGAAGCAGCCCCGCGGGGAAGGGCCGCATATCACGGTCACAGCACATCCCGGTTCAGACCTGAAGACTCCACACCCAAATGAAGATGCAGAATGAACCTGGCCGGGAGGCTGGGATGGGTACTCTGACTTACAAAAAGCACTAGGGGAACTTTAATGACCCTGGTGCAGTGTCACATAACACACCATCAACCTGTGGAACTCCCTGCCAGAGGAGGCTGTGACGGCCAAGACTATAACGAGGTTCAAAGAAAGAGTTAGATAAGTTCATAGAGGATAACTCCCATCGATGGCTGTTAGCCAGGATGGGCAGGGACAGTGTCCCTTGTCTCTGTTTATCAGAAGCTAGGAATAAACAACAGGGGAGGGATCATTTGATGATTCCCTGTTCTGTTCATCCACTCTGGGGCACCTGGCATTGGCCACTGTCAGAAGACCGGACACTGGGCTAGATGGACCTTTGGGCTGACCCAGTCTGGCCTCTCTCATGAGTGAGCGATATCTCCATTTTACATCTAATTGGAAAGCCAACACCTGCAGCAGTACAGGTGCCAGTAGGACCATACTGGGGCCTTTGGGTTCGATACGGTCTCTGAGGACACAGCGATAGTGATAAATATGAAGACATCTAGACGGTGCTTGGTCCTGCCGTGAGGGCAGGGACTGGACTCGATGACCTCGCGAGGTCCCTTCCAGTTCTAGGATTCTATCTACGATCAGAGCCCCACACCCTGCAATACACCGACTGCCGAGGAGTTATCAGCTATTGTAATATCCATAGTGAGACACCCAAATAAAAATGGCCTGATTTTCAGAAGGGCTCAGGACACATAGGGTCCCCCAAAGGCACTAGGAGCAAAAGGGGGGGAAAATAACCCCCCTATGTGGGTGCCTAACTATGGATTAAGTGTCATGCTTTGAAGTCTGGCAGTGCTGACCATGCTCAGCTGCACGCTGAAGATCAAATCGTTTTTGAAACATCTGCTCGGTTTCGTTCTTAAAGCATCGACAAGCTGGTTACCCAGACGTTAGCCCGGTCCCGCTCCCGCTGGTGTTCTTGTAGGCTCACCTGGAGGCCCCGTTCGTATCTGCGCATCTTGGAGCTATCGCCAGCTTGCTTCGCGTTGGCGATGGCAGCTCTGTACATTTCCTGCCTCTCCACCAGAGTGGACTCCACGCCGCCGGAGTCCGCTGGCGTTGTGTCCGCCTGCTAGAGCCCAGGGAAGAGGAGGAAAAAGCGTGGTCAGTGAATCCAAACCACCGGCCTGCTAGCCCAGCCACGTCCACACATCCAAAGAGAGGCCTGTATTCCGCTCAGCTCAGGGCAGTCCAACTGGGCCGAGGGGTTTCACTTCCTGGTTTTTACGTGCGCTAGAACGATTCTCCGGGACAACCTGGGTCTAGAGCAGCGGTTTTCTATGGCTCGGGACCCAGCACCGTGTCGTGGAACGTCAGGCTGCGCTCGTTGCTGCAGGTGGAACTAAGGCTCCGTAGACTGCGCTGCGCCCCAGAAGCAGCCGGCAATAGGGGAAAGGACTCTGAGCACTGCCCCCGCCCCTAGCACTAGCTCCGCACTCCCATTGGCTGGGAACCTGCTGCCAGCTGCTTCTGGGGGCAGCCTGGTCTGCAGGACCAGGACAGGCAGGAAGCTGCCTTAGCCCCCTGCCGCAGTGCTGAGCCGGAGCCTCTCAAGGTAAGTCCCTCCTGCCCCAGTGTTGACCTGCCTCCCAGGCCAGGGGTCCTTCCTACACCCCAAAGCTCTCATCCTCGGCCCCACCCCAGAGCCCACATTCTAAACTCAGTCTGTTGGCTCGCAGCATCAACCATTTTCTTCAACTGGGTCATGAGGAAAAAAGTTTGAAAACCGCTGGTCTAGTGTGACCACAACTTAGTACCCGTTCGGACAGCAAGGACTGACGGTGTGCAGCTGGCAAGACAGTAAGTGCCTTAGAAACGTCTGAACGCACAAGGCTCGGGGTTAACTAATCCCAGCCACATACAACAACACGGTGTCTCGTCACAGTAGATTTTCTCTTCCTTTTTTTTTTTTTAAAACCAGAATGGAGCTTCATCTCCCTGAAAGTCTTTCGAAGACACGCACAGGAAAAACAACACATTATGTGAAGGGAACGGGCTAAGAAATACGCGCTCTTCTCAGGATATAGCTGAGCTCAAGCAACGGGTCCTAAGCACTGACGCTGAGGACAATCGCATTCATCCGACACTCAGAAAAGCTTTTGAGAAGGGCCACAGAACAGTGTGGAAATGACACCATCACTAATGAGAGCGAGGAATTAACAGCACTAGCACAAGGCCCTTTCCGCTAGCAGCAATGCCCTAGACTCTGAGGTGTGTGGCCTTTTCCTGTCCTCGTCAGTGGTAATTCTAAACCCCACCGGATTTCAAGACACACCAAACACACTTGATTTTTTCCCTTAGGGACTTGGCTCCCAAATTCTGAAGAGTGACTTTGTTGAGGGGCACCTTTAGGTCCTGATCTTGTGTTTGATGCCACACACCGGACAGGTATTCTCTCTAGTTTTTTATGTCCACATGCAGAATGATTTTTGTTGTGCACGCCAATATGGAAGTGATGTATCACATAACAAAAGTCATTCCGCACACGGACAGTGTGTGGCAGGGGTTGGGCCAAGGGGAACTCCGAGCTGGGGTAGGTACTTGGGGGGCAGGCAATATTCCTATTTTTTTCATCCATGGGAGGAATACATTTTGTTCTGTGCACCAAGGCACACGTGGATGTGCACCGCCAGAAGAAACACATGCTGCCGACTGTAGGTGCTGTGAGCGCTCTGCTAATCAGCTGGGCGCATCAGAGTTTCTTCTGAGTGGCTGCACAAGCGCCCAGCTTACAGGGTGTGGGCGGGGGCTCTGGAGTGGGTTTGGGGCTGAGGCTTTGGAGTGCTGGGGGGATGGGGTGAGGGATTCCGAATACTGCAGGGGGCTGTGGCGGAAACAGGATATTGGAGTGCAGAAGGAGGTGCGGGCTCGGGGATGGGCCCAGGGTCGAGGGGTTTGGAGCGCAGGAGGTGGCTGCAGGTTTGGGGAGGGGCTCAGGGTTGGAGGCTGGGATGCAGGCTCTGGACTGGGGGTGCGGGCTTTGGGATGGAGCTGGGGAAGAGCGGTTTAGAGCGCAGGAGGCGGCTCTAGGTTTGGGGAGGCTCAGGGCAGGGCAGAGGCTTGGGCTTACCTGGGCAGCTCCCGGTCAGCAGTGCTAAGGCAGGCTGCCTGCCTGTCCTGGGGCACCGTGCTGCGCCCCAGAAGCAGCCACCAGGCCCGTCTCTGGGGTGGGGGAGGGCATGAGGCTCTGCAGCATCTCGCCCACACTGCTCTTACCTGCAGGCACCACCCCCCAGCTCCCGTTGACCAATGGGAGTGCGGAGCCAGTGCTCAGGGCGGGGGCAGCGCCTGGAGCTCCATGGCCCCCCGCCTAGGAGCCCAACCTACTGGCCACTCCCCCACCGGTCATGGCAGAGAGCTGCCCTGGCCGCAGCCGCTCTGTGCTGGGGTTGGAGGAGGGACCCCTCTCCCCCGGCTGCAGTGGCTTCGGGATCTCTGCCCGCTGAAGCCCTGAGCCCCTGCGTGCTTCATGGGAAGATGCGCCGCCACCCTGCTCGCATGGAACAGCTGCTGCACCCACACTGCTCTACGGAAGGCAATGTGGCTCCCAGCAGGCCCAGCACATGCCCATACATTGCAACTTGCTGAGCGAGCCGATCCCTTCGCTCAAACCAGCCTCCCGACAGTCGGCCAATGACACCAATTCCAACTGGTGTCTGAAAAACCCCCAAATCCAAGACTGGCCCCTGCCCGAACCTGGCTGTCAGTTTTGTTACTCCGGCTCTTCCCCTGCACTAGCAGGAAAAGGGACTTTGAACTCCCAGGCTATTTCTCTCTCTAATACCCCAGACACTGCAATGCCGAACAGGTTGGTTTGGGCTAGAGGGGGGAGCAGACGTACAGGGCACAGCTACGTAGCAGACGCCATCTCTGTGCTAGGACTATGCTTTCCGCTGGAAACAGGGAGGAGAATGAAAAAGGAAGCAGACTGGCAGGGGACTTTTGCACCTTAGCAGCTGGTACTGGAGGACCCTGGATTTCTTCTGCACCTAGGACTTCATGGAGTTCCGCCTACAAAAACAAAGAAATTTAGTCTCCTAATTTTGTCCAGAGATTCTCAAAATGGAATTCACACTGATGGGAAGTGAAGCCGCAATTTATAAACTAGAGACAAATTAAGGTGCTGGCTAGTAAGGGACAGGCAGTGGAGCAAGAGTTTGAACACGTAACAAGTATCTCTTCCTATGTAGGATGCGACAGGCACTTAGATACAATACCTCATCTCTAAGGAAATAGAATAATCTAGGAGTCAAGACGCTAACTCCAGTATCTACAGATTAATCCTGGGGCGATTCTGCAATTGCTGCATTTGGAGCTATAGTAAAACTGCAGAAGTCCCCCAGGGTGGACAGGTGGGTGGAACAGTGGGATTCCTGCATGAATATCAGTACAATGGGTTTGGATCACCATGCAGCCGTGTGCAAAATTCAGTAGAAAGATCCCTGGCCAGTGATACGCCGAAGTATAAAGCTTCTTGGAGAAAACAAATTCTGTTTCTCCAAGAGGACTTGGAGGGAGCAGGCAGATGAACGGATCACAGATCTAGTCGCCTGTTGCTACTCAGGAATGTTACTGTAGAGACATTCCCCACGTACGAGGCATTGTTTAGAAAACAAGCTGTTTGTGCAACTCTCCCAGCCCGTCACTTAATTCCTTCGTACCATCAGATCATCTTCATCTTCCAGATCTTCTTCCTCTTCCCCATCTTCTTCATCCAGGTCCTTCATGCACAGAGCAGCCATTCTCTCAATAGCTTCCATGGGCAAAGGGGCTGAAGAGAAGAGGCGACAAATGCACAGCTCATTTCTCAACCATTTAAAATCAGAGTTCCATCTAGGGTGCTTGTGGGGGTTGGGGGTGGGTCTTGTTGCTAAGCGAGGCTCTGCCACTTCCCTCTTGCTGTAACCCTGAAATTAAACTGCTAGAAGTTTACAGTTTGTAATTCTTTTAATCCAGTCCTTCTGGGATGCAGACGTGTCCCAGCGGAGGACATGTATAATGGGCAGGGAGTGGAGGACCACTTACTTTTCCCTTTTGGCTTCTCTTTTGAATCTGGCTGGCCTCCAACGATAGCCAAGAATTCCGCTTCCAGTTCACCATCATCCGCCTGATCGTTGTTCCTCATCCCCTCCGGAGAGCAGTCCACTAGCAAACCCATCTGGAGAGGATAAAAGACAAACCACAAGTCAGTGGGCTCCCAACAGGCAACAAGAGGCAGTAGTATGTAGTGCTTAGCTCAGGGGACATTGCATAAGGAGCCCTGAATTCTGCTCTCAGCTGATAGAGAAGCGTCATCTGATGGTTAGACCAAGGGATAAGAAAGGGGCAGGTTTTTCCTTCCAGCTTCGGGCTAAGAACAGAAGAGTGACCATACTGGGTCAAACCGTCCAGCCCAGTATCCCATCTTCTGACAGTGGCTGGAGCCAGAAGCTTCAGAGAGAATGAACAGAGCGGAGAAATTATTTAGTGATTCATCCTCTGTTGTCCAGTCCCAGCTTCTAGCAAACGGAGACGTGGGGACATCCAGAGCATGGGTTATGTCCCTCTCCATCTTGGCAAACAGCCACTGATGGACCCGTTCTCCATGAACATACGAACGGCCAGACGGGGTCAGACCAAAAGTCCATCTCGCCCAGTGTCCTGTCTGCCCACAGTGGCCAATGCTAGTGGGAGTGAACAGAACAGCATTAGAATAAGCATTGATGGACCTGTCCATGAATGTATCTAGCTCTTTTTTGAACTCTGGTAAAGTTCTGGTCTTCACAACATCCTCTGGCAAGGAGTTCCATAGGTTGATATGCACTGCATAAAGAAAAACTTCCTTTTGCTTGTTTTAAACCTGCTGCCTATTAAACTTTTACCTGTTTTATTTTTCAAACAAGTTAAGCTTTCGGCCTTCCCATTTTTGCCACTCTGTGGCAATGGGCTCCAGAGGCTAACTGTGCATTGTGTGAAGATGTACTACCTTCTGGTCCTTTTAAATACGTTGCCTATTCCATTCATTGGGCGATCCCTGGTTCCTGTATTATGGGGAGTGTGATCTCACGGTTAGAGCACGAGGCCATGAGATAGAACCGTAGGGTTCCATTGCGTGGGCAGGCCACACCACCTCCACGTGCCAATTTGCCCACTGAAAGTAAAGCTACTAGGGTAGCTACTGACACTGCTAAGCATGGCACAGCTTAACGTACGTTCCTCATAAGAGAAGAGCTACAAGAGCGCCATCCTATTACTCCCCTCATTCTTTATTACAGTTTTCCCTAACATGCATCTTGCTGTTTGTACGGTGGAGTGCACCTACTGCATTATCTCCTACAGAGATCACTGCACAGATTTAATTGCAGGTGTGTCCGTGCTTTTATAGGAGTGTTTGGTTTGCTCCTCCCAACATGCTCCCTATACCTGTTCACGCATGGAATTTGACCCAATCCCTGCTGGCGGTAGAAGCAAGCATCAGGGAGGAGGGCAGCCTTCAACCGAGACAATGCGGGGCAGGGTAATACAAATCCTATTTGCATGCACCATTATGTAAAAATCCCTGACAGATGGCAAAACTCAACCCTAGACCGCCTCCTGGTAGATTACTAAAAGAACGGCTAATGCAAGCAGTGCAAACCTTCAGAAGGCCTGAAAATGGGGAAGCCGCATGTGATCCCCTCATCCTCCGAGCTGAAGCACAGTCAGATAAGTTGTGTGGTAGATCAAGGTTTTATAGCCAGTAACATTGAAAGTTTCACCAATTAACGGATCACACAGTCATTTTATTGAGTGTAGGACTGGAGGGAAGGGGGAGGGTTAATACATTATCTTCACCTAAGTGGATTCTAAAGGCATCATCTGTCTGTCTGCCACAAAGCCCTTCCCGGCACAGGAAGAGAGGGAAGGCTATTGCCATCTGACACTGGACAGTCTGTCCTCCACAGACTTGCACAACAGCTCGAATTTGTGTGACAATTTGACATTCTTAACATGCTCCTCCAGCAGACAGGTACCTCCATGAATAACTAGGTGAGGTGCCAGACAGCAGAACTAGTTACCGTGATGTGTGTAGGTTCCTACCCAGAAAGTGACAGCCGGCTTGCCAGCCTGTCTACCTTTTCAGCACATAGCTAAGTTCAGTAAAAAGGGGGCAAAAGAAAAATCTACAGAAGCTGAATTACCCACATCCCCTGATACAAGAAACCTGGAATAATACCCAGCTTTAACCGCCACCAACTGGATGTTGCAGGATGCTGGATCCCATTAACGTGGGATGTATGACAAGACATCACATTTTATTCCTCATTAGTCATGAGGAGCAATCAAATCCCCCCCATTAGACTGGCACATGTGCTTCAAACCGAAGAGTGAGCTTTGAAATGTTAAATGGATTGTCTGACACTTGCAAAACAAATACAAAACTCAAGAGTTAACACCATTCATTTTAAACATCTTAGCAAAATCCTAAATTCTCTTCCTGAAAATAAACCAATTGCCTGACCATGCCAGTCGCTATCAGAAAGGAGACCAGCAGCTCACATAAACCTGCTATGCGAATCTGAAAGTTAAGAAGGAGAAACAACTCAAAATATCACCCTGCCTGTTCGCAGAGACTGAGAAACCTCACACTCTAGCTCATTAGGTAAACACAAATGAAAATTAACACCGGGAATTCTGCATCATGAAGCTAGGATAAAAGACACTGTGCCTTAAGGAAATGCCATAACACCATTTTAAATCCCACACAATAGGGTTTTTTGTTTGTTTGTTTACTTTTAATTCCACATTGTGTGTTAGAGAGACAATGGAAACAGAAGAGTCACTCCTTCTCATCCGGTCCCCCATCTTTGTCCCAAGGGGCTAGGGTGGAGGGGAATGATTGTTTACTTCTATTGTTCCTAGTTTGTCAGTTTTCCTGATTTGATTTCTAAATGACAGCAAATCTGATTCCCACCATGGGATGGAGGCAGAAGCCACTTGGGTTACAATCTGGCCAATGTTCCCACTGGCAAACCAGTATGTTTACCATAAGGCAAGCAGGACAAAAATGTACCCACAATGCAAGAGCAATATTATTAACAAACAACAATTTTTCATCTCTATAGGACTTCTCATCCTAAAGGAGCCCAAACTTTACAAACTGCAGGCCGGAACCTGCGCCTGCTGAAGTCAAAAGTAGCAGGGTTGGGGCCTTTATACACACAAAGGTTACTTCATAGATGGCTTATCTGGGGCAGGACAAGGGGGAGCAGCCATAGGGATTGGGGGGATTCTGACAACAGGACAACAATATTTTTTACACCAAAAACCTCAAAGCAGGTCTGAAGGGAGAGGTGTTTCCTCACACAGACCAGGGAGAAGCAAAAAAGGAAACCCATGACTCACCTGTCTGGCTCTGGCAGCACCACTGCCTGGTGGTGGAGGCGGCCTCCTGTTCTTGTTCATTTCTTTTTTTCTCCCCCCTCAGATGCAACTGAAAGGAGTCAGTGCATTGGGTCAAATGGAGCTGGATGGTTACAGTGGGATCACACAGCCATTGTCTCTGTTTCCACATCACCCATCCCTAGCGCACACACACAGGGCAGCTTGGCTAACTAACCTCATTCCGTCTCCCTCACCTAACGCTTTCTTCTTCCCCCCCTTTTCCCCTCATCCTACAGACTGGGTCAGATCAAAGGCCCATCTAGCCCAGTGTCCTGCCTTCTGACAGTGGCCAAGGCCAGGTGCCCCAGAGGGAATAAACAAAGCAGGTAATACCACCCCATACACCTCCAATGCTCCCTCTCCTCCCAAGAGTGCTCACCTGCTAAGAGCTGTCCCACAAATCCCTAACCCAGCACAAACACTTCCCAGATCCTAGCTTCCCTCTCACCCAAGGAGATGCATTGTGTACTATTCTCCTTGCCCTTGAGGTCCCTCTCGCTCCCTATTCTAATGCCTCTCCCCACAGAAACCACACTCTGAAGTGCCACACTGTGGGGCTTACTGTCCCTAACACTACTCCCCCCATGCCCAGGGCTTCTGCCATGACCACCACCCGGCTTCTCCAACACAGAACCCTCCCAGCCCCTCCCCCCGGCACCCTGCCCCCCCAGCCCCCCAGCCCCCAGCCCCTCCCCCCGGCACCCTCCCCCCCAGCCCTCCCAGCCCCTCCCCCCGGCACCCTGACCCCCCCCAACCCAGAACCCTCCCAGCCCCTCCCCCCGGCACCCTGACCCCCCCCAACCCAGAACCCTCCCAGCCCCCCCAACCCAGAACCCTCCCAGCCCCCAGCCCCTCCCCCCGGCACCCTGACCCCCCCCAACCCAGAACCCTCCCAGCCCCTCCCCCCGGCACCCTGACCCCCCCCAACCCAGAACCCTCCCAGCTCCCAGCCCCTCCCCCCGGCACCCTGCCCCCCCAACCCCCTCCCAGACCCTGCCCCCCCAACCCTCCCAGCCCCTCCCCCCGGCACCCTGCCCCCCAACCCAGAACCCTCCCAGCCCCTCCCCCCGGCACCCTGCTTCCGCCTTGCTGCCCCTCCCCGAGCCTCGCTATCTCCCCCAGCGCAGGGCTCTCTTGGCGGACACCCTTGGGGGCGGGGGCCCCCCTCCTTGCTAATCCCCCAACTCACTTCCTGCTTTGCCCGGGTAGCTGTCAACAGCGCGCCTTGCTTTACGGCTACCGACACGCCACTGTCGCAAAACTAGTGTGAGAGACGGACTCCATTTCCCAGAAGACAACGCAGGGAGGCAGCAGAAAGCGCGCATGTGCAATAGTAGAGGGGCGCGCTCTATGGCGGGGCGGGGCGAACAGTCAATTGGACAGCCAGCGCGGGGAAGGGTGGTGTCCGAGTGGGCGTGTCTCCGATGAAGGGGGCGGAGCGGGGGGCTGCTGACTGATTGGCCAAGCGAGAGGGGCGGGGCCGAGCTCGGGCAGGGCGGGAAACGCGGGGTTTGCTGAGGCGAGCGCGAGCCCCCGTCGCGGGCTGAGGCGATGGCGGCGCGAGCCCTGAGGCGAAGGGCGGGGCAGGGGGTGAGAGCGGAAGGGCGGGAAGCCTGAGGGGAGGGGAGACGAGACCCGACCCCCCCCAGGTGAATGGGGGCGCCCCGCTGCCTGCGCCTCAAGCTGCCCCCGCCCCCGGGCTGTGCCGCCCCCAACCCAGAACCTTCCCACGGCTCCCCCCGCGCCCCCCCCGCGCCACGGCTCCCCCCGCCAGCCCTCAGTCCCCCCCCCCCCGCGCCCCGGCTCCCCCCCGCCCAGCCCTCCAGCCCCCCCCCCCGCGCCACGGCTCCCCCCGCCAGCCCTCAGTCCCCCCCCCCCCGCCACGCTCCCCCCGCCCCCCAGCCCCCCCCCCCCCGCGCCACGGCTCCCCCCGCCAGCCCTCAGTCCCCCCCCCGGCCACGGCTCCCCCCGCCCCCCTCGCCCCCCCCCCCGCCAGCGCCCCCCCCGCCAGCCCCCAGCCCCCCCCCCCCGCGCCACGGCTCCCCCCGCCAGCCCTCAGTCCCCCCCCCCCCACCCCACGGCCCCCCCCGCCAGCTCCCCAGCCCCCCCCCCGCGCCACGGCTCCCCCAGCCAGCCCTCAGCCCCCCCCCCGCGCCACGGCTCCCCCCGCCAGCCCTCAGTCCCCCCCCCCCGGGCCCGGCCCCCCCACCAGCCCCAGCCCCCCCCCCGCGCCACGGCTCCCCCCGCCAGCCCTCAGTCCCCCCCCCGCGCCACGGCTCCCCCCGCCAGCCCTCAGTCCCCCCCCCCGCCACGGCTCCCCCAGCCCCCCCCCCGCGCCACGGCTCCCCCCGCCAGCCCTCAGTCCCCCCCCCCGCGCCACGGCTCCCCCCGCGCCCCCCCCCCCGCGCCACGGCTCCCCCCGCCAGCCCTCAGTCCCCCCCCCGCGCCACGGCTCCCCCAGCCAGCCCCCCCGCGCCCCCCCCCCCGCCACGGCCCCCCCCGCCAGGCCCCCCGGCCCCCCCCGCGCCACGGCTCCCCCCGCCAGCCCTCAGTCCCCCCCCGCGCCACGGCTCCCCCCAGCCCCCAGCCCCCCCCCGCGCCACGGCTCCCCCAGCGCCCCCCCCCGCGCCACGGCTCCCCCAGCCAGCCCTCAGCCCCCGTCCCCCTCCCCCCTGTGCCACAACTGCCCCAACTGGTGCCCACAGCACACACCCCTATGAGCTACGCCATCGGGGTATGTGCATACAACCGCATGTCCACTAACTTGATCTATGCCACCCAGGGCCAGCAGTGCCCTTGGGCCGTGTCTGTCAGGCAGCCCATGGTCTCTGTGTTGAAGGATAGATAAATCGGGTGAGGAGCTGCAGGCCTTGGGTTTGGACGTGGCCCCCACCTTGCCTGGATCTGGCCCCTGAGGCTCATCGTTGGGTAGGGCTGGAGCGCACAAAATGTACGAGCCTGGGCCCCCCACGTTTTGGTGTGCCAGGGGAGCGTCTTTCTCCTCCTCAGTCAGGGGCTTTTCACTTTGCTTCTCACCTGTATGTGGCTCCTGACTGATTTTTCTGTAGGTCAATCACCCCTGATCTAAAAATGGTTTCCCACCCCTGGGATAAATGGACAGACATCAGGAATGGTAAAACACACACCTGGAGTAGGACATCTCAACTGGCCTGGGCACTCAAGTCATGGACTTAAAAAGTAGCCATTCTTCTACAAAGGAATATCACCAGTCAATTAGAGCGAGAACATGTGGAATTGACCTTCATATGCAAATTGGACCCTGTTACCCTTGGCCTGAACAACGATATGAACTGGATGGAGCCTCTTGATCCACTCGTCTGAAGTAGTGGGTTGTGCCCACGAAAGCTCATGATACTATATAATTTTTTTTGTTAGTTTTTAAGGTGCCATGGGAGTACTCGTTTTCAAAGTTATACTAACATGGCTACTCTGAGACTTTTAAAATAAAAAGCTGCAAAAAGCAGCAACGCATTGCCGCAGCCTCCTGAGCTAAAATCCTAATTTCATATTTCACTGGTAAAACTGCAGGCAGTAGGGATGTGTGGTGGTTAGTCTCCAACAGATCTTGAATATTTCAGTGTCAAACAGGTGTCAAGGTCAGACATCTCAAACTCAATGTACCTTAGGGCCAGGGCCAGTCCTCTCATCCTACTGGACCAGCAGGCACGCCTCTGGCAGGGCTCCAGTGCAGGGAATGTTCTCCATGGGTTCCCCCAACCCCACCTGCTGCCCCTGGGCCATATAAACCCCTCAGAGGTCTCTGGTGCCACCACTGGTAGTGTAGTGGGGCAAGCGTGGTTTTTGGCTGCTAGCACTGTGCCACTGCCAACACGTCTCTGTGGTGGCCCGGAGGAGGTGTATGCAGAGCTGTCCTATCATCAGATGGTTCGGAGTGGCTGCCCTGGCCCTGTGCTTTGGGGAGCGCTGTGGCAGCCACCCTAACTGTCCTATGAATGGGATGGTTGCTCATACTTTGATTAGCCCATGGGGCCTTGGGTGAGCTGAGGATGTCAGAGAGAGTCTATCCCCCCCCCCCCCCACTAACTGTGGGGAGCTGCGAGGAAGTGGAGTGACTCAAGCCTGTGCCACTTCACTGCCATCTTTCAAGTCAGCCCACGCTGGGGCTGGAGTGATCCACTTCCTGCTGCCACACTGAAGTAGAGCAACCAGGCTTGCCTGGAAGATGGTGGTGGAACAGAGCAGACGCTGCTGTGTTGCTTTGCTTCCCCGCAGCTCCCACCAATGCAATGAGTACGGGTGGGCGTAGGCCCCCCCCAATCCCTGCTGCCACCCCATGCTAAGCCTCCCCGCTCCCTTGGGAGGAAGCTTGACGGAAGGGGTGCGAAGGTGGGGAGAGGATTGTTTGCAGACTCCCAGGCTGTGAGTTTGAGACCCCTGGTCTAGATACTTTGATTGTCTCAGAGGGGTAGCTGTGTTAGTCTGTAACTTTAAAAAAACTAGTAGTGCTGTAGCAACTTAGAGACTAAAAAATATTTAGTATCAGAGGAAGTGGGATTTGCCCATGAGAAAGATCATATTCATAGAATCATAGGACTGGAAGGGACCTCGAGAGGTCATCGAGTCCAGCCCCCCACCCTCAAGGCAGGACCAAGCTCCACCTACACCATCCCTGACAGATGTCTATCTAACCTGTTCTTAAATATCTCCAGAGAGGGAGATTCCATCCCTTGGCAATTTATTCAATATTTGACCACCCTGACAGTTAGGAATATTGTACAAAGGTGTTACAGGACTACTCATTTTTTTCATACTTTGATGTTAGGTATAACAAAGTGAGCAAAATCCATGTCCTTGTAGTTGAATAATTTGCATAACTTCACTTTGATTTGCATGAGAGACAAGATGAGTGAAGTAATAGTATTGGACCAACTTCTGTTGGTGAAAGAGACAAATTCACAAAGCTCTTCTACAGGATGGCTACAGCAGCACTGCAAATGCCTGTCTTACATATATGCTCAAATGCTATGGATGGAAGAAAATCTCCGGAATTATGTACTAATAATTAAAAAAAAAGTAAAATTTCAACATTTACACTTAATGGCTGTGTCTACACTGGGCCACTTATTCCGGAAAAGCAACGATGCTCTACTGTACAAAATCAGCCGCTATTCCAGAAAAACTATTCTGCTCCCGCTCGGGCATAAGTCCTTATTCCGGAACACTGTTCCGGAAAAGGGCCAGTGTAGACAGCCCAGTAGTCTTTTCCGGAAAAAAGCCCTCATCGCGAAAATGGTGATCGGGGCTCTTTTCCGGAAAAGCATGTCTACATTGGCCACAGACGCTTTTCCGGAAAAAGGGCTTTTCCGGAAAAGCAGCCTGCCAATGTAGACGCTCCTTTTCCGGAAAAACTGAAAACGGAATAGTATTCCATTTTAAGCAGTTCCGGAAATTCATGCCAGTTTAGACACAGCCAATGTGTTTTGCCTTGTATGAAATAACATGCACTGAGACTTGTATATGTTGAGCATTCTCATGTATTTCCCCCATCTAGATTTATCAAGCTGTCAAGATGAATAAAAGGAAGAAAGAATTATCAGGTAGTAATAATATAATTATCTGAAGAAATGGGTTTTGCCCACAAAAGCTCATGATACTATCTACATGTTTTCTTAGTCTTTAAATTGCTACTAGACTATCTGTTCTAATTATTTTCACTAGGGCTACGTCTACACTGGCGACTTCTTGCACAAGAACTCTTTTGTGGAAGAGTTCTTGTGTAAAAAATCTTCCACAAGAGCGTTTCAACACTGCTCTTGCTTTTGCCCAAGAGCATCCATGGCAGTGTGGACGCTCTCTTGCACAAGAAAGCTCTGATGGCCATTTTAACCATGGGGGCTTCTTGTGCAAGAAATTCATGTTGCCTTTCTACACTGCCCCCTTGTGGAAGAGCTCTTGCGCAAGAGGGCTTATTCCTCGTGGGGAGAGGAATAACTCTTCCGGAAGAAGCCCTGTTTTACAATGCTATACTGTACATTTACTTTCGCAAGAACCCTCATGCAGTGTAGACAGCAGGCAAGTTTTTTTGCAAGAACGGCTGTTCTTGTGCAAGAAGCTGCCAGTATAGACATAGCCTAGGTGTGCTAGCCCTGGAGTGCCCACAGGATCAGCAGCTATGCCATCACCATTTCCCTCCTTTCACCCTACTGTTCAATCCTTTACCCTTCTATAGCAACTTTCATGTGAAGATCTCAAAGCATTTTACAGATATTAATTACATTTATAACCCTTCTGTGTGGTAGATACCTATTATTAGGCCCATTTTGCCAATGGATAAATAGAAACACTGAGATGTGCTGTGATTGGCCCATAGCCACACAATGGGCCATTGACAAAGCAGAAGTAGCCCCCATTCCGCTCCTCCATTTCCTTTATAGCTTCCTTTCTGGCAGTGCTTCATTTGTAAAGAAAGAAGTGCTGGGCTCAAACAATAACAATGGCATCTTCTGCACAGTGTGACCTCACATGCTCTATACACAGGAGGTCACGTTTTGAAGTGTCACTGACAGAAGAGGTAGCGCTCTGCTCTCAGGTGGTTTTGTTTTAATAAATATTTCATGAAGTTTCTCAGTAGTATGCACTTAGAGACCCTGGCTGTTTGTCATGTAGCAAGCCCATTTCTTCTTGTTTGCATACTTAAGAATTCACCATTTGCATTGTGTGCTCCTGCTGTCTCTCTTGATTGCATTTGTTCTTACTCTGTGGGATATCAGAAGGGAGTCTGGCCTGGTATTTGTTAGTACAGTAATAAAGAACTAAAGTTGATGAGATTTTCAAGTGAGGAGCATGGTCTGCATTTTGGGGGGGGGGGGCAAAGGGGGGAAACAATCCTCATCTTTTTAACCACCTCTCCATCTAACTGAAACACACTTTGAAGAATCAATAAATGCTGCATCTTATAACAATCCAGCACAGCACGTCAGCCCATTTTAAAAACACTCTAGAGTCAATCAGATCTGTTTAGGCTTTTTTAACTTTATTGGGGAATATCGGAAAATTGTACTAGAGGGCTAGTAGCCCTTGAACTTTCTATTCAGAAGTCAGACAGCAGAGCCTACAAGCAAGAGCAAGCTTCCTGTCAATGCACTGCAGTAAGGAAATAAAAAAAGGGGCCAGATTCTGCTCTTATTTACTCTTAGGCTTGGGAGGATTAGATTTTTATCAATAAATGTCTATTTCATTGTAGTTTGCACTACAAGTCGATGCAATAGTATTTCCATCAACAACAATCAAAATTTACAGAAAGGCAAAACAAGAAAAATGCTGCTTGATAACTTCTTAGAAATTGATTCATGGATATTTACTTTTGCATATTTTGATATGGGATATTGATAATTTGTGTTTTAACAGTTATAAAGTTTTAACTTTAAATCTCAGTGCCTGCTGTCATCAAATAATTGTCTGACCACTTCATATGTGAACATTGAAATCAATAAAAAATGCAAAGCCTATAACTTTGCACAGTTGTGAAAATTTAACTAATTAAAATAAAAATGCTTAAAAATAAACATGGAAAAATAAAAACCAAATCTATTTATACTGTTGTAACTGCACTGACTTCAATAACATGGCTCCTGATTTACATCATTGTGTAAAAGAAGAATTGGGTCCAAGGAATGGCACAAACAATATTTAACCATATGGGTAATAATTTTTAGTACTAACTACAGAGCTAGCTGAGTCTCAGGTTCTTCGCCTGAGTAGAACCTGTCTAATCTGCTCAGAGACTGAATTTGTCAAATTATACCTTGTGGTGTAATTATTATGTAGTTTCTGTTATGCAGCTTTCTGGTAAATGAAGGATTACTAGAGAATCCCTGTTCTGCCTCCCTCAGCTGGTAGTGCTTACAGTTTACTCTAGAAAGGAGATCTGGAATTTGACCACTCCATAGTTAATTTTTAACCTAAGCAACATGCACAGGACACTTCTAAGATTCAGAGGGGATTTCAGGATTCCTAGCTTAGCATTTGTTTTCCTTTCTGCCAAATCTAGGGGTGTCCAAAGCGCAGCTATCAGAGGGGTAGCCCTATTAATCTGTATATAGACAAAAACAACAAGGAATCCCATAGCACCTTAAAGTCTGGGATAGTCCTCTCTTCCCAGGACAGCATACGTGCTGAACCCTTCATTTACCCCAGAGCAATGATTTAAATGACGCATGTAAAGACTCGAGCAATGCTGGGTAACTCAACCTGGCAAATATCTATTGTAGCTTACTGCAGTGTTCCTAAATCTGGAAATCCCTGTGCCATATCATTAAGAGGCTAGCTGGATTCAGTTAAAGGGCTTGACTCTTCGTTACAATAAAGCCAGTTGACATCCCTCTGGCAGAGTAAAATGCTGCTTTACACCCTATATAAGGAATATTTACACTGCAAGATGGATGCAAAGTGTCCTTAGCATAACTGACTGTAAGAGCCAAAATTATCAGTAGCATTTATGTTGTCACAGGTTGCATTAGAAATTTAGTGTTAGTTTGACATTTTTATGCAGCCAGAAAAATTAATGCAAAACCCGCACTCATATTCAGTTGGCCAGTGATATAATGATTCTTTGAACTTATTAATTTTCCATTGATAGGGCCCATGGAATAATTGCCATAGCTACCATGAAACTGTATAAAACTGCACTCTTTTTCTGTTAATTGTCCCAGTTGCATAGAACATTATCAATTTGACTTTTTAATTATTTTTTCCTTTAAAAGGAGACAATGAACTCAATATTTCCAAAGCAAAAAGAAGCCTTAGGGAGAACTCCCAGTTGACAGCAGAGACTAATTTTGAAATACCAGTACCTCAATCCCATGGTTCTGAACAAAAATCAAAACCAACCACAGCAGTAACAAAGCAGGAATGGGAAGAGAAAAGTCAGGAAAACAGTGAAGCTTTGGCAGGAAACTTGCAAACAAGGTAATCGAATTTGTTCCCCATGAAGCACTGGAATCAGCCAACCTGAGTTTGTTGGATGATAGGAAGCTAAGATTTGGAATAACAAAGGTGTTGGGAGGAGAGTTCTCCCTATAGAGCAGGTTGTGTGAGATGAATATGGAAAAATAATTCCTCTTTCTGATTCCCTGCATATTTAATTCTCACTGCCTTTGATCACTTGCACAGAATTTCTTTCACGTAAGTTTTCTTTTTAGGAGAATGTTCACTTGAAGCCTGAAGGCTAAATTCTGCAGTTCTTTATTTAGGCAAACCTAATAAGTCAAGAACTGCAAGATTTGTCCCTGTGGACCTAATTTTCAGAGTTATTAAGCATCTACAACTCCAAATGAAGTTATAGAGTTGTGCTGGCTGAGCATCTCTGAAAATCAGCCCCTATATTTATACTGTATATGTTTGCTTCAGTTTTATTGGTGTACATTAATACTACTACTTTGTGCTTCAGTAGTGTCAGTTGAAGGTCTCAATAAAACAGAATTACTGTGAAATGGATCAATATTGTTATTCTTTTTTTACAGAAGGAAGTGATTATGACTTGCTTTAAGGCATTGGTACAGCTGGAAATAGAATGCAGGGGCCCAGAATCTGTGCTTTAGCCTTTTCCTAGGGAATTTATTAATTTGTTAATTTACAGTTCCTAAATGTGCATACTGTTGTGTTCTTTTTTTTTAACCAGCTCAAATGATGAAGGAATAAAGAATTCCCCTGAGCTGAAACAGCTTTCTCTTCCTTTATCTCAGGTAAGTCTGTTCCAATGATGCAATACAAAACTAATAGTAGCAATAAATTATGCTGTGGTCAGCTAGGTGCTGTCCAGACATTCGGCTTAGTGAATTCCCTCCATAATTCCATTGTGTAGTTAGATTTGCTGTGTGAATATTGTAATCTCCTAGACCTCACACTTGAACACTTAGGCTGTGTCTACACTGGCCGCCTATTACGAAATAGGCATGCTAATGTAGAACTTTGGAAGAGGCAAATGCACGGGGGATGTAAATATCCCCTGCGGCATTTGCATTTTCATGGCCGCCGCTTTTTTCCGGCTTGGAGATAAGCCGGAGAAAAGCGTCCAGACTGGCGCGATCCTCCGGAATAAAGCCCTGTTCCGGAGGATCTCTTATTCCTACTTGCAGGAAAACACAGGAAAACAGTGAAGCTTTGGCAGGAAACTTGCAAACAAGGTTCTTGCAAGTAGGAATAAGAGATCCTCCGGAACAGGGCTTTATTCCGGAGGATCGCGCCAGTCTGGACGCTTTTCTCCGGCTTATCTCCAAGCCGGAAAAAAGCGGCGGCCATGAAAATGCAAATGCCATGGGGGATATTTAAATCCCCCGCACATTTGCCTCTTCCAAAGTTCTACATTTGCATCCCTATTCCGTAATAGGGGCCAATGTAGACGTAGCCTTATAGTTTGTTGACAGCAGCTTTATCAAAGCCACATGCACGGAAAAAAGTTAACCTCATGGGCATCTGGTAGCCTTCCCAAATTGCCAGGGTTGGCCCCGCCCCACTCCACCCTCAGAATGCCTGCTGTAGGTGTTTTGGGAGCGGAATGTTGCTGCCCCCAGTGCCCACACTCCCCCTGCTCTGAGGCTGGGCCATGCACTGTGCCCTCCTCCCTCCCCCGGTGCCCTGAAAATTTCTGATATGAGAGAGCTCAGATCAGGGTTGCTCAGAGTGCTGTATTACTTAGTACATTTGGTAATAACCACTCTTTACACTCATCATTATTGAACTTGGTTGTAGAATTCATCAGGAAAGTTTGTGCCAGTCTTTGCAAAACCAAAGAAAGGTTTGACTGAAACACCTCAGAGAAAAAATGGAGAAGCAGCAGAGTTTCAAACAGAACAGGTACAGCACTGGATCATCAATTAACATGTTAGCCTCACCAATGCATGTGCAATTAATGATATAATTTTCTCATGTCAGTAATATACAATAATTAATCAGCATGGCTCTACTTGTTGTAGATCGGTAAGTATTAAGGATAAAAAAGCTCTATGATGTCCATCTACTGTAGTCTATTTCCTCTTTAGTAGGCCTGTAAGATTGCTCTGCTATCTCTTTTCTCATGCTTTGTCTTGATCAGTTTTAAATGACTTAGCGTCAGGGTTTCCACCAGATATCTTGAGAAATTATTCTATGGTATAAGTTGTCTCAGCAGAATGGACCAACTATTATATATTCAAATTGGTAGCAGTAAATCCTTACCTTAGACCTTAGTTCATTCCATACTTTTAAGCACATTGGGCTACCCACATTCTCCATGCTTGCTTATCAGCTGCCATTGTGACCTAAGTCCTCCCATTTCAAATTAAATTTTTCTACATCACTGATAATCGTGCGCTTCCAAGCAGTAAATCCAAGGAGGACTAAAAAAGGGAAAGCTGTTCAGTGAGCGTATTTAAAATTTTTCTGAATTCTGGAAGTGATGATTCTGTTGGCAGAGGTTCTTGGGAATTTCATGAGGTCTCAGAAAACTTCTGAGAAGGAGAGAGGGGGGATAAAGCCTCAGGCAGATCCTGGGCCAGTGTAGATTAAACTCAATGGCATTATGCCAATGTACATCAACTGAGGATTGGCCCTCTCTACTTTCATTGTCTGGCTAACAAACTTACACCTTTGGGAACAACTGGTTATTATTAACTTTATCACATACTTGCAAATAAATTTCACTTTTTGTTAATATCTGAATTCAGTGCATAGCTCTTTTAAATTGTCTGGTAATTGTATACATTAGAGTAGAGATCTGTAGATTGGAAAATACTGAAGTTGCTCTGTTTTCCCCTCAAGACACTAATGATGCACAAACTTCAAGAAACATTAGAATCTAATCTCCGATGCACAGACAACAGTCTAGCATGTGAGCCCTCAGAAGTAGATATGCAAGAAGCAAAGTCCCCACCAGGGTCATCTCAGTTGATGGGGACCAAAGTGCAAGAAGCTGAAGATACGGTAATTCCTCACTGTCAGAAATGTACCAGCGAAGGGCTGGATGTTAAAACTCAAAACCAGCACAAGATTAACAACATAAGCAATGAGGCTGCTATGGTAGGGGTTTCTCACCAAGGAACAGCATCTAATTTAAAAGAAGACAGCTGCGACCAAAATACCTATGTGGAACTTGTTCCCTTATTTCCAGATACACTATGTCAGAAGGATGCAGGCAGTCATGAAAACAGGAACCTGTCTCTCGGGTCACTTGAATGCCCCATTCAAAAGGATGAGAGCTATAGTATATTAGCAGAACACAGAATTTTTGAGGGAGGTAAAGATAGACAAAATGAAGATGTGAATAGTTCCCTTCAGAATGTGGACCAAAAGAAACTCACAGAGGAGGATGAAACTGCCATAAAATTAAGCAATGTTAAAGAAGAAAAAGGGACTAAAAGTATGCATGGAGAAGGCGTAGCTCTGGTGGATACAAGCATCAAAAGCAAAATGGAGAGCAGAATAATTAAACCTCAATTTTTAGTAAATTTAAACATCACTACAGATGAAGAACAGAACAACAACACATGCACAAGTGGCAGAGCAGAAGAGCAAAGTAGCAGTGACAAAGGAGCAGAGCAGAGGAATCCATTTAAAGATGCCAAAGCTGCAGAACAAAACAGCCCTCATGGCAGTGGCAAAATTGCAGAACACAGCGACCTGTGCAGTGTTGATAAAATTGTGGGTGAAAGCCACTCAAAAAGCAGTGGCAAAGCCACACTGCAAAGCAGCCCATGCACAGGTGATGAAGTGGTAGTAGAGCAAGGAGGCAGTTGCAAAGTCACAGAGCAAAGCAGCCCAAACAGCAGTGGCGCATTCTTGGAGCAAAAGAGTGAAAACGGTGATGGAAAAGTTGTAAAGCAAAGGAGCCCGCACAGCAGTGGCAATGTCTCAGAGAAAACTGGTAATGACAGAGACAGAGAGATTTCTGGGAAGGATTTTCCTAGTATTAGTCAATCCATTATTGTTGATCTGAAGATGGATGTAGAAGTTACTGAATCAAAAAGTGTACAAACTACTGAAACAATAAGTCTTTTCTGCCTACAAACTGAAAGATGTGGTCCCTTGGAGTGCAGCAGCGCCTCCCAGCAACCTGCTTTTTACACTGGAGAGCCTGATGCAGGCAAAGAAGAGGCAGAAAAGGAGAGAGAGAGATCTGTAGGCACTAGAGCAGAATCTAGCCCAGTTGCTTTGGACTCCTTGATTGATAGTTGCTTTATACATGAGAACAATCAAGAAGATCACATCCCTTTGGAGTGGTGGAAAGCAAATGGAAGTGAGGGGTTGAGGCCTGATAGGAAACAGTCACCAGTTAGTATCTGTGACTCAGGACCTAATATATTAGAAGTTAAACAGTCAAATACAGACAGTGTCCCACAGGCAGCAACTCAAATTCCAGAGACAGGAATAAAGAGTTCTCCCCTTTCACTTGGCCTCTTGTGGAATGTAAAAAACAATGAAGAAACAGTCATTTGTGAGAAACATAAAATGGATCCTGTTCCCATGGAAAATTGTCTTTCCCCTTTAGATTTAAACATCACTACAGATGAAGAACAGAACATGTGCACAAGTAGATGTGTTGATGTTCTTGAGCAATTGAAAAGAGAAAAAGTAATCAGTCATAAAAGAGGAACTGATGCTAATTCAGGTGGCTGGCCATCTCTTTCTGCAGCAGATATCAGTTTGCCTACTGGTGCACTGAGCGATCCTCTCCCGGTGGACCAAACCTGCTCATCTTGGGAAGATGCACTTTCTCTGGATCTAGAATTGTTGCCTGACAGCCAGTTTCAGAGTGTCCTTGAAGATAACAGAGTGGAACTTTCACAGCAACAGGTAAATTGATTGTAAAGTTACAAAAGTGTTGAGCATAGATACCCATTTTGGACAGCATTGGGCACACCTAGCATACAGAGGATAACTAAATTCAAAATGCACTTGGCCAAACATGGAGTTTTTTACATAGATGCAGAATTTCTGTTCCCTTTCACGATCACTTTACAGTGTTCCTAATACATTAGGAAATTGTATTAGGCCATCCTCAGGCCTAGGGTTGTGAAGGACTAGTCAGCTAGTCACTCCATCCCCCTTGCTGCCCAGGGAAATCAGTTTGACCAAGTTTGTCTGCAGGGAGGGGACAAGGGGTTTAAATGGTGGAATTTTACTAGCATGAGGAAACAAAGAAACCTGGTAATACTAGGAGGTAAAAAACCGATAGTGCCAGAAAGGAATCTTGGGTAGGAAAGAAAAACAAAGGATCATGCTTTCATAACAGTCCTTTTTGACTGAGGGACTGAGACCACTTACAGAGAGAACAGTGAGCCGCACCATAGCCTTAGCTGGCTGTTAGCTTGTGATAGGTAGAGGCTCATGTGCCAAGCTCCAGAGGTCCCAGGTTCAGTTTCTAAAACTATGACATGTCTAAAGTTAAATGGAACTACTTATGTGTGTAAGTGTTCAACTGAATTGAGGCTTAAACAGATCCATTGGGTAAGACATTTCTAAGGACATTTATTTAAAACATTTCTTTTAAGAAAAGAATCAACCCCTCTCCCACTTATTTAGCCTTAATCACATTTGTTTAAAACATGCTACCTTAGGGCAGAGCTACCAAAAATGCAATTCTCCTGGCCAAATGCAGCATACAACCTTAAAATGTAGCTTTTGGCCCCACTCCCTATAAATGCCAAAAGCTGCAGGGTGAGAATAAAACTGTTTAACTAAAAGGCAAAATCCTCAAAAGTGGCTATTACTTTTGTGTGCCTCCATTTCTGGGGGCACAGCTTAAGGCGCTTAAGGACCAGGGTCTAAATATAGCTTTTGGGTTTCCTAAAAGTTGCCAATGAGGTTTTTAGTGTTGCACACTTTGGCAGGGACACCAACAGCCTCCGCAGACCCCACGGCAAGGAGTGGAAGGGGCCAGCTCTTTGCTCCCAGAACGGGTAGGGCCAAGGGCAGGCCAGTTCTCTACATGGCCAGAAGCATGCCATGCCGATCCACCAGCCCTTAGAGCTGCACAAATGTGCAAGCAGGGCTCCAGCAGCAATTTAAAGGGCCCAAGGCACCATCTGCTGCTGTAGTAGCAGTGGCGGTGGCCAGGAGCCACTGGCCCCTTTGAATTGCCAGGTCCCGGGGCAACTGTACCCTTTCTCCTCCCCATCCCCGTCAGTGGGCCTGCACTTTGGGCAACTCATTAGAGGACATATCTGCATCAGAGTTCTGACTGTACTCATCACTGATTTGGTTAATCATAAATTATTATACTAAGATACCTAAATATTGTGCAAAACAATAATAGATTTCCTCCATCCTGGTTTTAATTTGGCATGGAACAGGGGAAAGGAATGAGTACACATTGGAATTCTATTCTGTACTATTATATATAGGTGTTCATACTATGCTCACTCAACACTAATATCTGAGCACCTTCCAGTAGTCATTAAACAACTTCTTTTGGTGTGTCAAATACAATCTTTATACAGAGCATTTATCTATTTTTGTATTAACTTCCTGTCTTTCAGCCATTTTCTGTGGGTAGTAATTGCAGTCCTTCCATCCCTGAAAGAGAGCATCGTGATCCACAGATGCCAGTCCCAGTCATTAATATATCGTACCCCAACAAGCTGCAAACCAGGTAGGGAGACTTCTCACTGAGCAACGTGAAAACTTATTTTCAGTGTGTTCCGTGAATTCGTAGTTTCATGCTCTGGAGTAAGCAATGTTGTGTTTCAACACTCCAGGACTGTACATATTAATCCTGACCACTAGAAATAGAATAATTGGTATTTCAGTGGACTTGTTTGGCATTAGAAACATTTCTGGCAAGAAGGAACAACAACATTCAGTTGTATTTCAAGCTGTCATGGAAAGAATAGAATATGCGAGCTGGCTGTAGTAATGGTTTTAGGGCTCTACCTCGCCTCTTTCTGTGCCAAATATCTGTACATAAATATGTGGGTGTGATCTTACCATACAGGCAGGCAGAGGTGTGAAGTGACATAGTGGATTCACATGCAGCTATGTGCTCTACACATGGTTTAGAGTTTGGGACAATCTGGAATTGGGCAATTACATTATGCCTACCTAAAACTTCCCTTGCAGTTTTATATTAATCTCATATTCTTTACTTCCGGACCTAAACTATTGTGTAATGTTGCTGAGGGCTTTTGACTATTTTGTTCCATACTCTACTGGAGTGTGAAGACAAAAATCATGACTATAGTTTGCAAGGCAAGATGGAATCCTTTCAGATGAGCATGTTGTAGCAATGTGGGATACTAGTTTCTGGTCAAATACCAAATATAGGGAACTTCTGATTGTATAGGTAATGCTTTCTAGACCCTCATTCAGATTTTTCTCAAGACAAGAACATATTTTTTTACTTATCTGAAGAACTTGAAAAAATGGAAACTAGATACAGATTGTAGAAAATATATTGGGGCCAGGGCAATACTAAAAAGTTAGGTCAACCCAGCTACATTGCACAAGGGTGTGAAAATCCACATATATTGCGATATAGTTAAGCCAACCTAACCCCCAGTGCTAGGTCAATAGAAGACTTCCATTGATCTAACTGCTGTCTCTTAAGGATTTACCACAGCAACAGGAGACCCTCCTCACATCACTGTAGTGAGTGTCTACACTGAAGTGGTACAACAGCACAGCTGCAGCAGTTTGTGTAGAGATAGTCTCAACATACAATGAGCCTGATTTTTGCTTATAGCTAAGGCCCTTTTACACCACTTTGGCAGTGTAAAGAAGTCTTAAAGTGGGAGTAAAGTGCATTTAGCTATATATATGGGCTTTAGTATAAGCCTCCTATATATGGCTAATATTTTAGCTGTATGGGTGCTGATGTTTTGGTGGTCAGGATTGTTTTAGTTCCTCTCTCCTTCCTTTTTTCATCAGGGTTGAGATGATGGAGGAGAGTTGTGATTCCACCAAAGAACAAGATGCAACAGATGTTGTTTGTGGTCTGATTATTGAGCTCTCTAATCTCAAGTAAGAACATACATCTGTATCAGGGATGGTACATGTAGAATTCTTCACAGCATGTGAGTCTCTTAATTATTGACTGGTGAACAGGAGGATTGTTTTACTGGGTTTTATAATATAGACCACTTCAGAGATTTGGTTAGTTTTAGTGTCAAATGTCCAGGTCTTTGTGTGCGTTGTAAGAGGTTAAACCTGAACAAGGCATGTGCACAGTTATGTGGGCATAAGTATAAGCTTAAAATGTTATCAAGAAATACAGGAAAGGGATTCCTGCACTAATGACAGAACAACTATGGGGCTACCATATCACTCCTATGTACCAGCAATTTGAAACCACTGCTTACTTTTACTTATGCCACAAGTCTCCATTCATACATGTACTGGAGTTTAACAGTCTTATTACACACACTGAAGCAAACCACGTTAAGGATTTGCAGGGTCAAAGTTTATGGCATTGTTTTTGCTAGGAAAAGATATATTTAAAAAAAATCCTAGTGTACACATGGCAAATTGTAATTACATAAGAACATAATTGTGGGCAACCAGATCAGGTCAAAGGTCCATCGAACCCAGTATCCTGTCTTCAGATAGCGGCCAATACCAGTTAGTTTAGAGGGAATGAACAGAACATATAATCATCAAGTGATTCATCCCCTGTCACCCATTCCCAGCTCCAGAGCCTAGGGACTCTTCAGAGCATGTTTTTGCATCCTTACCCATCCTGGCTGATAGCTCCATGATCTTATCTAGCTCTTTTTTGAACCTGTTATAGTCTTGGCCTTCACAGCATCCTCTGGCAAAGAGTTCCCCAGGTTGACTGTGTGTTGTGTGAAGAAATACTTTTATTTTAAATCTGCTACCTGTTAGGGATGTAAGAGTGTAATTGCGTAAATGGGTAACTGATTAGCATGAGATGATCGGTTGTGCAAGCTACACTTGGTTCTCAGTCCAGCTTTGTATCCGAGGCAGCAGTGCAGGGCAACAGCGGTTCCCCAGGAGCAGGAGGGCAGCGCGGAGCTGGTACATACGGACTCCTGGGGACCCTGCTACTGCCCCACGTGTAACCCTGTAACCATTGAAATTTTCAGCAGTAACACGGTTAATCAATTATATGCATTTTAACATCCCTGCTACCTATTAATTTCATTTGGTGACCAATAGTTCTTGTATTATAAGGAGTAAATAACTTTCTGTACACCAGTCATGATTTTGTTGACCTTAATCATATCTGTCCTTAGTCCTCTTGGCTTCAAGCTCAAAAGTCCTACTTTTATTAATCTCTCCTCAGATGGAAGCTGCTCCATACCCCTAATAATTTTTGTTGCCCTTTTCTGTGCCTTTCCCTATTCCAATATATATATATATATATGTATATTGATTGATTGAGATGAGGAGACCAGATCTTCATTCACTATTCAAGATATGGGATACCATGGATTTATATAAAGGCAATATGATATTTTCTGTTTTATTATCTGTTCCTTTCCTAATTATTCCCAACATTGTTAGCTTTTTTGACGGCCCCTGCACATCCCCATAACTCCAAGATCTCTTTCTTTTTAATATGGGTTAGTTGATCAAAGTAAATCCTAATCTCTACTAGTTAGTGGTTTTGTGTAGAATTACTCTACAGTAAGACACTAGCAGATAACATGTTAAATACTTTTCCTGTCTTCCTGATTTAAAAATACCCACTCCTTTTATCACAGTGAAGACAAGGCCTGACGGGGAAGGGATTTTCATTTATTTAAGAAGCTCCCTATTCAGGAATTTGAATTAAATAAATGCAAATAAACAAACCATAAAGATTGAAGAGTTTTAGGCCCTTATTTATGTTTAATCACATGAGCAAGCTCTTCCTTATTCACTGTGATTAAAGGTAAGTACATTCTTAAGTGCTATTGTGAATGAGGCCTAATGCATTGTTAAAATTTTCTGCTTATTTGTACCAATTTAGCATTTTGGAGACAATATCTCTTTGTGAAAGACACAACAAATATGTTTTTTCAGTTAAAGGTGTTCTGAAAGGGAAAAATATTGTGTGTGAATTATAGAACTTTCAGATTAGTGAAGTACAAATTAGTAATCTTTATAAGAGTGAGGTTTTTTTTAAAGATATTTAGAATCTCATTTCTGCAGCTGTGTAGAGAGTTTGCTGCTAATGTGAAACACATCTTGTTTTCATTCTTTCTAGTCGACTGATAATGAACACCCACAGGGATCTGGAGTCTTTTAAGAGGCTGAAGTACAGAAAAAGCAGACAGTCGGGAAAGTTTTTTGCTCATGCCCTGAAGGGAGCAACAAATACTGTGTACACAGTAAAAAAATGGAAGGAGGTCTAGGACTGTGCATCAAATCAGAGCCAAATAATAGCATTGCTAGATTTAATGGTTTCAATGGCCAAAGGCTTTGTTCTGTTCTGGTTTTGCTTTTAATCTCTTACATTTGGTATTTTAGAACTTGTTCTCATTTACACTAAGGCCCCTTTATATCACTGTAGCCATGTTAAGGCTCCTTTTCACTGTGAGACTGGAGCAACGAGGCTGTACCATAAATGAGCATAAGGCTCAGTGTCTTGAACCAAATTCTAGCTTATTACTTGCTGATTGCAGTCAAGGAATAATATACACTCATCTGCCTCCCCATAAGGCACATATGCAGACCTCAAAAAACAGTTGTTGTGTGCTTAAATTCTGGTTGTGAACTCTTGGTCTTTCCTTTCTGGCCTTGTCCAGATTAGAATTGAAAGGTGAAACAGTAAGCCATTCTAACTGCCATGTTTGAAAAGTCTAGTGGAGACCAGGCAGCATGTACATGCTAAACTATGCAACGGAAACCCTAGTATCTCTACTGAGACTTCACCTCAATCAATGTAGCATATGTTTAAGGTGCCAGACTTTTCAAAATACCTTTCATCCTTATCTAGGCAAAGCCTCCACAGTTCCACTATGGAGTCCTTGCAGAGCAGGCTTTCTTCTTGTTTTCAGGGGAAACAAGAATTGAGGTGCTATTTTTTAGTCCTATGACTCTACAACAGCCTGGATTTATGCTGTATTTTTCTGGTATAAATTATGCATAACTTTGGCCCTTCAAATTAAAAGTAAAACTGTTTGCCAGCTGTTTTAAATCTATAAGAGGGATGACAAACCTGAATGGTGATATATATTTCTCTTCATTCTGTACTATAAAATAAACCCAATACTAGTTGAACACATTTGTTATAATTGAGATGAGTCTTCACCCATTTCAATACTTCATTATCTCTCTAATATAGTGCACCATTATTTAAAAAACCAACAACCCTGAATTATATAATGCAATGTTTTTACTAATGAAGCAACATAAAATTGTCAATAGAATGACAAACAAAAAGCTGGCAAATAAAATAACTTTCAAAAATATCAGGCAAATAAAACAATATGTATATATAACACATAAAACATTTTTCAAAGAAAATAAAGGCAGGAAGACTTGAGATTGGTGCTTCTCTATGAGGAAAAAACAATCCTTTCTTAAAAACTCACCCACTTAACATGAGCTGGTGAATTAATAACCTTGTTACATAATGTCCCCTCATACTCAGTGATGGGAACATGTAGATTATAAGAGCTATTGGATTGCTGTGTGAGTTTTCACGGATGGCCAGAGTGTTTGATCAGAGTGTTCAGGCAAGGACTATTTTGTTGACATTCTTTCTCACTCCTTTCAAATGAATGACATAATTGCACAAAGACTGAGTCATCTGCCATCAGCTTCTAAGTCTGACCCCTCCATGACCTGTGGAACATCCAGTGGCAGCCAAGGTAGGTATCTGTCTGGAATAGAAAGGTAAAAGGGTCCTGTAGAATGATAGGCAAGTTAATGATGCTGGGAGAATTCACCTCAATACTCTTCCCTTGTTTGCCACTTCACTACAAGAGCCAGATGGAATCCATCTCTCAGATCTATCGCTCCATATTGCCTGCGTTACTCATGGTGTCTCTTTGGCTTCCTCCATACCATCCTCCTCTAGTATTGATGCAAATGGACAGCAGATGCCTGAAATGCCAGAAGAGAGACACCATCTGAGGCAGAGTTGGAAAGGTGAGGGGAAAAGATGCCTCATTCTTTGGGACCTGAAAAAAACAAACACATGTAATTCTATGCCTCTTTTCCCCTCAGAGGACAACTTAACTACATGAGAAAGTTGCACCAGTTGAGCTAAAGTTTTTATTTTAAAACGGGTTAGTTAAATTGATGCAAACCACATATGGAGACTAATCATGTGAAAGGTTAACCGGCTAACCAGTAAGGATCACCCCAAACTGGTAATACTTACCGGTTCTGGTTAACCAGTAGGGGCTGGAGCAGTTCCCCGCCCCCTCTGCCGCAGGCAGGGACTGCCCTGGCTGGCCAGCTGAAGCAAACTTTGTCCATGGTGGGCCTGACCCGTCACCTCAGTGGCAGGTTACATGATGGCTCCCCCGAGACACAGACTTTGGTTTAAGGGCATGCAACATTTTTTAACCTTTATGTTGAAATGTTCCCAATTAATATCAGGTTGTTAAAAATAAGAATGCAATAAAACCAAACTCAGTTTTCAGGTTTGAGCCTCTAGGTTGGCTATAGAAAATGTGTTTAGTAGAGGACCACAAGGTGAAGCTTGGAACGATACAATCAAATTCTATTTAAAAGTAAAATAAGCAAAAAGGCATGACTTGCCCTTGGTGAATCCATATTGAATGTTCCTGACCACCTTCTCCAATTGCTTCAAAATGGATGAGGAATCCCCTTCATGATTTTTCAGGAGACTGAGGTGAGGCTGACTAGTTTGTAGTTCCCCAGATTCTCCTCCTGCCCTTTCATAATGGTGGGCACTACATTTACCTTTTTCAAATCATCTAAGACTTCCTCTGATTACTACAAATTTTCAAAGACAATGGCCAATGGCTGTGCCACACAGCCAACTCCCACAGCACCCTTGGATGCATTGCATCCACCCCATGGACATGTGTATGTCCAGCTTTTCTAAATAGTCCTTAATCTTTTCATTCACCATTGAGGGCTGCTCATCTCCTCCCCATCTGCTGTCTGGGAGCTGACCTTGTCTGTGAAGACTGAGGCAAAAAAAAGCACTTTAGTTTTTTCCCACATTATCTGTCATTAGGTTGCTTCCCCTGTTCAGTAAAGGTCCCACACGTTTCCCTGCTCACTTTTTTGTTGCTAACATACCTGTAGAAACCCTTATAAGATCATAAGAATGTCCGTACTGGGTCAGACCAAAGGTCCATCTAGCCCAGTAGCCTGTCTGCCAACAGTGGCCAGCACCAAGTGCCCCGGAGGGGGTGGACCGAAGACAATGATGAAGCGATTTGTCTCGTGCCATCCCTCTCCAGCCTCTGACAAACAGAGGCCAGGGACACCATTTCTATCCCCTGGCTAATAGCCTTTTATGAACCTAACCTCCATGAAATTATCTACCTTCTCTTTAAACTCTGTTATCGTCCTAGCCTTCACAGCCTCCTCTGGCAAGGAGTTCCACAGGTTGACTATGTGCTGTGTGAAGAAGAACTTGTATTAGTTTAAAACTTGCTACCCATTAATTTCATTTGGTGTCCTCTAGTTCTTCTATTATGGGAACTAATAAATAACTTTTCTTTATTCATCCTCTCCACACCACTCATGATTTTATAGACCTCTATCATATCCCCCCTCAGTCTCCTCTTTTCTAAACTGAAAAGTCCCAGTCGCTTTAGCCTCTCTTCATATGGGACCCGTTCCAAACCCCTAATCATTTTAGTTGCCCTTCTTGTTATCCTTCACATCCTTTGCTAGCTGCATCTCCAATTGTGCTTGGGCCTTCCTGATTACACCCTTGCACACTCGAGCAATATTTTTATACTCCTCCCTATCATGTGTCCAAGTTTCCACTTCTTATAAGCTTTCTTTTTGTGTTTAAGCTCACTGAAGATTTCTCTGTTAAGCCAAGCTGCTCGCTTGTCATATTTGCTTTTCTTACTGAGTATCAGGATGGTTTGCTCCTGTGCCCTCAATAAGGCTTCTTCAAAATACAGCCAGCTCTCTTGGACTTCTTTCCTTCTCATATTACCCTGCCAGGTAATATGGTTCCCTGAGAGAGTCAAAATCTGCTTTTCTGAAGTCCAGGGTCTGTATTCTGCTGTTCTTTCTTCCTTTTGTCAGGATCCTGAACTTGACCCATCTCATGGTCATTGCTGTTCAGGCTGCCCTCTTCTACTTCCCCTACCAATCCCTTGTTGGGTTCCTCCAGCACTTGCACCAAGAATTTGCCCCCAACACTGTCCAGAAACTTACTGGATTGTCTGTGCACAGCAGAATAGCTATCCTAGCAGGCAGGGGCAGATGACTGTTTTGTGGGGCCCCGGGCAGCATAACTCCATGGGGCCCCCCCTTTCCCTCGGCGCATGCGCCGTGACGCCATGCGCATGCGCGGTAGCGCTACAGTGCATGCGCAGGGCTTTTTTAAGCGCGGGGCCCGGGGCGGCTGCCCCGTTCGCCTTGCCATATTTACGCCCCTGCTAGCAGGTCTCCGGGGAATTGAAGTCGTCCATGAGAACTAGGGCCTGTGATCTGGAAACGTCTGTTGTCCGAAAAAAATCATGTCTATCTCATCCTCCTGGTCTGATGGTCTATAGCAGATGCCCACCACGATATCACCCTTGATACTCTCACCTTTAAATTTAACTCAGAAACTCTCAACAGGCTTTTCTCCAGTTTCATACTGGAGCTCTGAGCAGTCATACTGCTGTTGTACATACAGTGCAATTCTTCCACCTCCCCCGTCCCCCCCATTGTAGGTTTCATGCTGGCTCCCCCGGAGACAGATTTTCATTTAAGGGCATGCAATCTCTTTTAAACTTTATAATGAAACCCTTCCTGAACAGCTTATACCCATCCATCACAGTGATCCAGTCACGTGAGTTACCCTACCACGTCTCTGTTATTCCATTTTCACTTCTGCTGTGCGCTGATGGCCCAAAATCTAACTTACCCTTATATCTTAACCTGAACCATGCAGTAGAGTATCAGCTTGATTTAAATTAATTTAAACCAATTCCTAGCACTACCTAAAAACCATTTTTAAACAGTTGCAACTTCCTTGTGTGTACAAAGCCTTAGTCAGTATTTACTTAGGCTTTTTGCCATAGTAAAAATTTGAGTAAGGAGTTGGCTCTCTATTTGGGAGTTTTAATCCTTTTATGGCTTCTTTATATAAAAAAATCACTTTTGAGTTCTACAGGTGAAAATTTTATCATAAAATACCAGTGACCAGGTACAAAATAATTGAGCTTGTCATATGCAAAAGTTGCATCACTTTCATTTAAGTCAGTTTAAAAACCAATTTAGTTAATACTATGTAAACCTTAATGGGAACACTCATCATGATTTAGACATAGCTAATACTTGCACCAGTTAACACAGACTTAAACTGATTTAACCTGAGAAAAACCTCTTTATTTTGGTTTAAGATAGCTAATTTGGATACAGCTTAAACCTATTCTGACTTAAGCTAAACTGAAATAAACCTTGTTTAAACCAACACTAAATTACACTACAGGGACTATGGCAGACCACTTCCCTCAACAAAGTTAATTATATGGCCTTTGAGGACAACCCCCACTGACACAGCTGTATCTACAATTTTGCATATGGATAAGTCCTCACAGTTGCAAACTAAACTTCTATAAGCCAGGTTTAAACCAATACTGGAGCAGCCCCACATACAGTTGCACTAGTTAAAATCATATATTTAAAATCTACAGTTAAATTGGTGCAACTGTGTAGCTCTGGCCTCAGTCATTATAAATTATAGCTGCCCTCTCTTAGTCAACACTACCATCCTGTGGCCATTTCTTTAAAGTTACAGCAACCAAAAAAAAAATCCCCTTTCTCATTAGCATTAAAGACATTTTCCCTTGTCATACAATGTGTGGCTCTATGAATTTTAAGCTTATTTTCTCCTAATGGTTAAACCTGAGGACAAGGCATCAGGATTCTCACGTGGTATTCCCAGGTAGGGGCATGAGTGTGGTTTAGTAGTTAAAGCAGGAAAAAGATCAGAAACTCAGTTGTAAACTCATTCCCCAGCTCTGCCACTGATTCACTGGATAACCCTGAACAGTTCACTTATCTCTGTGTGATTGAGATTCCCCATCTTTAAAATTGAGATAATATTTATCCATTTCAGATGGGGAGTGTGAGGGCTTCTCAGATGGAAAGAGCAATAAAAGTGTTAAGTATTATTACATTAAACACATGGAAAATCTTTACTCAGAAAAATTCACAGAGAAGCCCAGGACGCAGCAATGAAAGGGATTAACTAATGGACATTTTATTTTGCAGTAGAGAAGAAAAAGTCGACAAAATGTTTAATGCCTGGATATATAGATACAAACACATGCCTATGGTATTTGTAACCATGTCCCAAAACATCCCCAATGCATATCCATTTGTGGTTTATAGCACAGCAAAATTAGTCTGGCAACCCTCAAGGGAAGTTGTTGACTTATCCCAGTTTTATTGATGTGTTAATTGAGGGAGAGAGGTGAAGTGGTTTGCCCAACAAGGTCCCTGAACAAGTTAGATTCTGTCTGAACTGCAACTATCTCCAAGTCAGGAAGATAGTTACAGGACAGTAGATCCCTAATTTGGCAGCGATGACATTGAAATCTGTTGTGGAGACAGAGCCATTCCTGGACTAAAGCAGAAATCCAATGGAAGTCTACTGCCTCACTCAGTCCTGTGCATTAGTCATAGTGAAAGCCTCTTCTGGAAATCTCAGACAGGGAGCTGTTATCACTGGAATGTGTGCCTGAGTCATGAACATCCCACATATGTTCATGGGGCTGGTAGTACTGAGGTTATTGACATTAAACATTTTTTACATATGAGACTCAGCATCAGGACTACTTTCAGATTTGTGGCACAGCTAGGACCTCATCAAAAAAGATGGGAAACAAAAATGTTACCTGAGCATGAAGTCCAAGAGGAGCTGAGGCCTTTTCATTTTAAAAGTCACTTGGCAGGGGTGACATATCATCCTTGTTCCTTTCAGAAGGGGCACTAGGAGGCCGCTTCACCAGCTTTCCCATTGAATTCCTGGAGGAGCAGTTGTACACTGAGGTGTATCCCTTCTGGGTCAGGGGACAGAATCTTTTGGTGTGAGCCTTATCCTGTGTCGCCCCACACTGGGGGCAGATGTAATTACGAAGGATTGGACATTCCACCCGTCCCTTCTTGTCTTTTAAATTGTGTGCTGTATAAATATTCCTTGACTCTCCATTGTGCTTGCAAAAAACGCAGAGTGATTTTCCTGTCAGAGTCACTGGGGAAAGGTCTGTGGAACTGTCTACTTCATCTTCAGACACAGCAGTCACCTGCAATTTGTCCCCTTTATTCTGCTGTGTTTGAATCTCTTCCACCACTTTTGCCAGCCCCAGGTAGTCCCTCCACATGTCAAACATCTGAAAATCCTGCATCTTGCAACTCTCCAATGGCTCCCTCCACTGAGTTTGAGGACTCCAGGAAGTAAACAGCAAAATGTGCTTTTATTTTCTAAAAGGGCCATCAGAGGTCTCTCCAAAGGAGCCAATCATATCTTTGGAACCCTACCTGACAAATCCAGTCATCCCCTCCCCCATGGGGCAGCCTGGAGCCAATGAGTCTGGTTGCTTTTTTGTCTTCATCTTTTCTCATTTTAAAAGGTTATCTCAAAGAAAAGTTCTAACAGAGAACTGCCCTGCAAGCCCAGAAAACCTGGCTGTGATTTTTAGTACAAGTGTTAAGAGTTACATAGTTTTGTAACAACGCTGAAATTGCAGAGATTTTTAATGGCAAATAGGATGTGGGCTAAGCATTTGATTGTAAATGCTGCTGCCTAAGCTCCATTTCTACTGAATGTCTCATCCAGTTCTCCAACTAGTGCCTTTTGTAACTCCCTTCTCAAGGTCTTTCCCATTATCAGCTCTCTAGACTCCAGCACTAGACACCAGTGGTCCACCTTCATCTTTGAACATTTGCTGACTACTTGTACTTGTCTGTGGCCTGGTCTAACCTCGGAAATTGGGCCCTACTCGCTCAATAGTGTAAAAAATTCATACCCCTAAGCACGGCAATTAAACTGATTTAGGCCTGGTATAGACAGTGCTCAGTCAATGGGAAAATTCTTCTGTTGACCTAGCTACAGAGGTGAAATATCAGTGCCAACAGGTGAACCCCTCCTAATGGCGTAAGTTGTATCTTCTCTACAGTGTCTTAAGTATTGACCAGTCCATAATCAATCTCTTGTCTCTTACCCCATACTGGGATTGCAAACTTTTTGAGACAGGGACCTTCTTTTGGTTCTGTGTTTGTGCAACACCCAGCACGGTGAGGTCCTGTTTAATAATTAGAGCTCTTAGATGCTATGATAATACAAATAATAATAATAAATCAACTTCCCTGACTCTCTGTTTATATCAAGATTCAATTAAACATTGCCTCCAAGTCTGCAGAAACTGGTACTTCTGAAGAAAAGCTATTATGATTGGATGTTTGTGGTAAGTCATGTAAATATTTCTATGGAGCTTAGATTTTTAAAAACAACTATCGGCCCTGTCCTCAGCTGGTGTAAACTGCCATAGTCCAGGGGAATAGCCAATTTATGCCAGGTTTGGATGTGTCCCCCTCCCCCATTTTAGCAAGATTTGAATTTTGGGCCTAATTATATTGTATAACCTTTGTAAACTTGCATTCCCATTGTCACATTTTGCAGGGTCTAATTTTATAGTCCTTACACAGCTACAGGAGTTTTGCTGGAGTAAAGATGTGTGATTTAGGCCCATAATGTCCATATTCCCTTCTGCTTAGGAAATGTTTGCTTGGTTCCTCATACCCAAACACCTAGGTACCAGAATTCATTAGTGGAAATCCACCCACTGCAAAAATGAGTGCACCACAGCAGATTTCTATCTCATTAGAGTTGATTTTCAAGCTGCAGGAAACCTGGCTGTAAAAATTGCTTTTCAGAGAACAACTGAAACACGTTTCAGTATGCTCAGATCCCTTTTGCAAAATGACTAGAGTACCGGTATATAGGGTGAAATCATGACTGCAGACAGAACAGTTATTTGCTCTAACCACTAGACATGCTCTGTGCCATTAAACTGATTCACCATAGTTTCCGTTTTTTATAGTCTGACCAGCAGGACTGATGAACCTACAGTCAGTTCTGCTAGAATTGTCATCCAGAAATTTCACTAAACATCTTCCACCTCCAGTCTGACTGTTTTAATGTGATTTGATTCATACTTGTAAATGAAGATTTTTATAAAACATATAGTGTGTTACGGACTCATAGGGCTTGGGCCCTCTCTAGATTCCCTCTCTAGATTTCGTATGGTCCCTAAGAGGAACCATCTTGAGTGCACCAGCCCGTTTTGGGATTAAACCATAGGCCCAGCCGCCTCCTGGAACCGCACTTCACTGAGCTTTCAGCATGCCTGTTTCTCCCCACCCTTTCCCAGCATCTCTGTAACAAGCAGGGTAACTGAGTCCCCCCAACCTCTTCATGCAAAGGAATGAAAACAACAAGAAAACTCCCCCCTCCCTCATAACACAAAGCTGTCTACAAGTATCTGAAATAACAAGGAGAGAAAAGGATTATTTAGGATAGCCCAAGGAGATGTGTTGTAACTAATTAAAGGAAATTCAAGGTGACTATCTGAAAATACAAATCTATGGTAAATTTAATGGAATAATCTCCCTAAGAAATTAGAAAGTATCCATCCATCCATCCCCACACTGTCAGATATCTATCTATCTATCTATCTATCTATCTATCTATCTATCTATCTATCTATCTATCTATCTATCTATCTATCTATCTATCTATCTATCTATCTATCTATCCTGTTTTACTGTGCTCATCCCTGTGGTTTCTCAGTGCCTGTCTAAGCCCTGTTGCTCAATTATTTTAAAACTACACATAGCATTTGACAGTAGATTGCACAGACCAGGCACACAGCTATAGACTAGAAAACACTTAGTAGCACCTTAAAAACTAACAACACATGTAGATGGTATCATGAGCTTTCGTGGGCATAACCCACTTATGTCATCTGAACAAGAGGGTTATGCCCACGAAAGCTCATAAAACCATCTACATGTGTTGTTAGTCTTTAAGGTGCTACTAGACTATTCATTGTTTTTTAAGTTTTTCTAGTTACACACTAACTCAGCTACCCCTCTGAAGGTATAGACTAGCTGAGGAAAAAGCCCTAATGTCCTTCATATTTAAATTCTATGATGATTGAAGTTAATGGGAGATGCAAGCACCTATGAAAATCAGCCCACTATTCATTTTGACTGTCTAGACTGCAGGCTTCTTTTGGAAGAAGCTTCTCCAAACGAGATCTCCCGGAAAAACTTCTATAGAAAGAGTGTGTCTACACAGCAAAAAGGCAATGAAAAAGCGATGTGCTTTTTTGAAAGACAGCATCCACGTTGATTGGACGCTATCTTGCATTTCAGTTTTGATTACTGTGGACGGAGTGGCCACCAGGGCACCTGTGCTTTTCCCTGGAGGCCTCTTCTTTCGAAAAAACACTCTCTTCTGCATCCACACATGCCTTTTTCTGAAAAAGCTTTTTCGGAAAAAGGCTTCTTCCTTGTAGAAAGAGGTTTACCACTGTCAGAAAACCCCCTGCATTCTTTCATCTTTCTGTTGAAAGAATGCAATAGCAGTGTGGACTTAAGTATTGTTTTTCCGGGAAAATGGCTGTTTTTCCAGAAAAACTCTGCAGTGTAGAAATACTCTTTTTTTAAATGTACCACTGTAGTACTCACTAATCATGTGGGGTGCTTATGTGTGGTATCTACACACCTGTTACCTGGAGTGACCAGACAGCCAGTATACCCCCATCCATGAATACAGGTGCAATGCCTCTGCCCTAGAAGCTGGCGGCCACATTTATGCCAAGCCAGTGTATCAGCAATCTGAGGTTTTGGCTAAAATGTTTCCCCCAAATTAGACTCTTTGCCTCGGGCCGAAATGGCAAACAGTGTGGGATCAGATGCACACCCTTAACAAAATGCAATAAATAACACCAGGTCATCCACGAATGGCTGACACACTAATTAAGGGGCATACCGGGGTGAGGTGTAGTGCCCCACCACCCGGGGTGGAATGTAGGGGTCAATTGCCGAAGAACTCTATACGTGTGAAGTATAGGGGTGGTGAGGCCTGAATTCTCCCCACCTTCTCCATTCCCCCTTTTCTCTACTACATATGAGCCAGAAGCAACCCTCTAGGAACATAGGCCATTGTAGAGAACGAATTTTAGATAAGGGCAGGAACATAACAATCTTGTTTACCTAAATGTACTGATCACATAAACAAAGTCAAAGGACAAGCAGTACAGCTGAGCCATACTGTAACAAGCAATGAGTAACCCCGGGAAATTTCCAAACTTCCACAAACAAGGTAGAGACACAGTATTTAAAGCTTCACCAGAGCACAGAAATTTGGACCTCACCGATGGGCTTTGGGTACCGGCGCCTCGGAAGCTGAGACAGTCTCCCACTTCATCTGCAGCTGACACGGGTTCCCTGGCTAGCAGAAAGGATGTAAGAAATGCCATTTTTCCTATCATGTTGCTCTTTTAGTTAAGGGGCACAGCTGATAGCTGTCAGGAAATAAACTGCTTGTGTTTGACAGATACCTGTGTAGCGTTTTTTGTACTTTGAGAACCTAGTGTCGGACCTGAGACTTACTCTTGCCGGCAACATTATTTACTTCGCAAGGAGTTTGAAACTCTACAACCTTTTATTGTATTCCTATATTGCATTTAGAGGACCATTCCCTGAGAGGTCCTAAGCACTCCAAATGAAGTGATGTACCGTCCCTTTGTCAGAAGACAAGGCCATTCTGATTCACCATGCTTGCTGCAGTGATGTATCCATTCCAATCACAGTTGCATTCATTGATCAGTGAGTTTTTCCTTCAATAACACAACCCACCGACAGCAATGAATGTTGATTGTGACTTTTGGGGCTTGTAAGAATCCGTCCGCAAGCAGAAATGGAGCTGGGGCACTGAGAATAAGCATCTATAAAACACCTTCATGCAGGAGGCTCTCAAAGAACTTTAGAAACATTCATTAGTTAAACCTAACAACCCCCTGATTGGAAGACCAGTATTATCCCCATTTTACAGATAGGGAAACAAAGACACTACTAACGGATTTTATTCCAGAACAATTTCGCTATGGAAGCACACATTAATCTAGCATAAAATGACTTTTATTATGCAACAGACCATCCATACAGGGAGCTATTGTGCAATAATCTTTGCAGGATACCTTATTTCACAATAGCTGTTCTGGTCAATTTCCCTGTGTAGACAAGCCCCTTGTGGCAGACATATGAGCAGGAGGAATGGTTAACTGTTTGACTTTAGCCCTAGAATGTGCTTTCTGAGTTTCCCACACTAGCTGAGCTGTGATACCCACATGAGTTGTCACAACTGTGCAGTTTAGAGGAGGAACTGCTTTCAGGGGCAGACATACTTTACCCTTTGGGAAAGGCAATGTGGATTTAAGATTAGGGAAGGGGATTTCGAATAAGAACTCCTACGCTATTCTGCACTAATATACTCGATTTCTCTTTCTAGACAAGCCCTAGAAGTTAGAGGTGTGATATTAGATTGAGCTAGCTAACTCAGTGTAATTAACATATTTTAACCAAGATAAAGTAATAGTATTTTAGAATATGGTACTCTGAGTGAAGACCTTGGGGGAGACCTGGTTTTAAACCCAAATCCTTCAATTCAACTGCTGCTACTCAGGCCGCAGGGCACACTCAACGGTCGATGGTTTAACCTTACTGAGAAAACTCACCGACAGCGTTGAATGTTCACTGAAACCTTTGCATCTTTGTAGCTTAGGCCACGTGCGTGGCTGGACATTTTGAGTTTTGTCACACGACAGACAACTTTGCCCTTCTGTAGTTTCCCTCCTGCTTCCTATCCCTGTCCAATCTCAAATATAGTGGCCATCGTTCTGAGCATGTCTCCTGACTCTTAAATAAACATATAGCTTCCATATCTCTCCCTTGCTTCTCTGTCCCCGCAGGGCTCAGCTCAGGTCCACATATATTTCTGCCCTCATCTTGTCCTATACTCTTCCCCACTCTATTCTTCTACAAAGGAATTTTACCACCCAGTTACAGAGAGAGACTGCAGAACTGGAATTCATCTATATAGTTGACACTATTACCCTGGGCTTGAATAAAGACTGGTTAACACATTACAAAGCCTATTTCCCCTGCCTTTGACGTCCAGATTTTCACATCAAAAGCTATGAATGGGACACATCCAGCCCACTTAATTAGTATCATTAATATGGGTCTTATGATTGACAGCCACTTCTTTTGCTGTTATATATATCTTGGATTCTGTAATTTCCACTCCAACTCATCTGAGAAAGTGGGCCTTACCCGTGAATGCTCATGATACTATATATTTTTGTTACTCTCTAAGGTGCCAAAGGATCACTTGTTGTTTTTAAAGTTACAGACTAACGCAACTACCCCTCTGAGATGCTGTGAAATGCATGCCACAGTGGATAGAGACGACAAGACCCGTTCCTTCTCCATACTGACTGCATCTGGCTTTGGGTTCCCCGAGTACACGGAGACGGATGATCGAGGAATTTGCAGTTGTGAACATCACTGCTTGGCCCAGACGCCTGTGCCTGCCGTTGGGGGTGGGAGGAATGAAGACAGCTGCTGGCTTCACATGCTGTTACTGAGCATGCTCAATACAAGCTAAGCAGCAAATTGGGAGGGGGAGGTGATGGGACTCTGTTCCTCCCCTCCCATTCCCCCGCCTCCCCCCCACCACACACCATGTGTCATCTCTGGTTGGCCTTCTCTGTTCAGATCTTGGATTTCTTCTTTGGGAGTTCCAGCAATGCTTTGTTCCAAGCTCCTCACATCAACATCCCAGCTGATGGCATTCCACGCTGTTCCATTCCCTGCACACAAGAGAAAGTCTGATGAGAAATGCTACTACAAGAAACAACAACATGTCCCTAGTTCCTACCATAGTCACTCTGATGAATCCTTTTCCAGAGGCTCATCTCCATTTTTATAGAGTTTAAGATTTCCTGGGGGGGGGAAGAGAATCACAT